>NC_061844.1:17018332-17028332 GCF_019202785.1 Penaeus chinensis
TATAATTTTTTTTTTCTTTATCTTTATTTTCCCTTTACATACCCTTGCATGCACCCTCATAAATGCTGAAAAAAAAAGATTAAGGTTCTCATTGAACATAAAGGAAAAAATAAGAGTCCAACAAAAATCCGACCAACCCTGGGTAAATGGACACTGCGCAGTGCCGATACATGGCACGTATTTTGTACAACTCGTCACTAAAATGTCACACTAGTGGACTCTACTAAAGTTCTAGGGTGAGCTAGCATACACAGTAGTTTTCTCCGCTAAAGTTGTGTCTGAAGTCACAGGGCTGGCGGCTCTAGCATCTACAGGGGGTGGGAGGGTGGGTGGGGGTGGCCCTCAGAATCAGCATACACAAACAAGTTCCCTACCAGTGGCCTGCACATGAGCTTCCAACAAACAAAACCTGGAATGTACAAAGGAAGTTGGTTTGAATCCAGTCAAATAAATCTTGGAGTATCGTGCTTTGAATTTGAGGTTTCTTCAAAATAAGTTCAGATGAGCATTCTTTTTCTTTTCTTTCCTTAACTGGATATTTCTTTCTTTTTTTGTTGTTGTTGTTTACTATTTTTTCCTTTTCCTTTTCAGATGCTTCAGTACTAAATTCAAACCACATCACATTGTTTTAACTACAACATTCACATTACTTTCTTCTGTAATTTGAAAGACTTTGAAAAATATTCACAAACCATCTTGCCAGTAGACACACATCACGACCTGGCAGTCACGACAAAACTGCAAATGCTCTTGTTGACCCAGCTTTAAAAGGGGGAGGCTTTAAAGTCCTGCTTGGCAACTCTGTCACCAGGTAATGCCATCAGGTGAGCACTGTCGGCTGGCACAATGGCCACCCCTTTTCTATGTCTCCCAAATTGGACTTCTTTCTTATCATCACACGAGGAAAACCAAGAATGCTTCCCTAACGGTTCCACTCGTATTGTTCCTATGATTCAACACAGTGGAGAAAACCCAACAAAGTAACTGATTGTAACCTCTCCATTCACAGAGATGAATGTGTTTCCTGTACACAATTACCATGGCTTTGTGGGCCATGCTTGCAAACCTGAATATGGAGAAGGCATTTAGAAGGAGCAAGTGCTGCATCAAAAGTTGCTGAGTGTTAAGAAAATACATGATCTTTTCTTTTTGAACAATGGGGAAAATTCAAAGCTATAAGTCAGAAGAATGGCATATAAACCTTTAAAGATAATAATAGAATTGACATTACAGTATTGAACATTTTTTTTTAAGTTAAGCAAAGACCTTTCATTAACCTTTTTCCTTACAACAGTAAAGAGGAGCATTGGATGATTTATTGATCTCTGGAATCATAAAGGTGGAGAAATGGAAGACTTCTCTGCCATTAGTGTCGAAGTTCCATCATATGCTTGCGAAGTGGAGAAGAATCTTGCCATCACAGCTCTTACTCTATTTGGTTTTCAATCTAATCTATATTAGGTTGAATGAAGAAAGACGTGAAAAATCCTTAACGCTTCAACCAACTTACGATGCACTTTAAGAACAGAAAAACGTTGAGCAGCATTACAAGATCTGCATTAGTATACGATATATGAAAGAGTTTTTTTTTTTCTTTTTTTTTTTCTTTTTTTTGCTCTTCATCTTTCAACTAATTATATTCCCTGAATAATTTATGTTAAAAAAAATTGACTTAAGTGGTTAGTTTTCCCTGATAGCTAACACCCATTTGAATGCATGTGGAAAAAGTCAAAACTGAAGTCAATGCAACAAGGAACACTCTATGGACCAGTGGGGGAACTTCTCCAATATTAAGTACAAATTCATGGATCTTCTAAAAATGACCTTTTACTAAACCCTTTCATTAAATAAGATAATAACTTGTCAACTTAAATCAGCAAAACTTACAGTAATTAGATGGAAAAAAGAGAGAGAGAGAGAGCGAGAGAGAGAAGAGAGAGAGAGAGAGAGAGAGAGAGAGAGAGAGAGAGAGAGAGAGAGAGAGAGAGAGAGAGAGAGAGAGAGAGAGAGAGAGAGAGAGAGAGAGAGAGAGAGAGAGAGTGAGTGTGAGTCAATATGACACAAATCAGGAGAACAGAAAAAAAAACATTAACAACAGAGGGTGTTTGAAAAAATAAACAAACAAAGATAAGTTATAACAATTATGCAAGACTTCCAGATGCAGTCTTGGATGTTTTACTAAAACCGCAATTCCTACTGAAATACAGGGGGGTGGGGGTCTTAAAACAAAGACTCGTGCTAAACAGGATTTGTTGGACTCGTTTTAAGCGTTTCCACAATGGGACGTGTGAGGTGCCGGGACTCTGGACCACCACAAGCTGCCAGGAAGGCTCGGAAAGAATTTGAGAGATAGTGTGATGTTTACGATGCTAAAAATGTGAAGCTGTCCAGGGTTATTCTACGTTGTTTTAAGGTGCTCACAAGTAATATTTTCAGAAAGGAATCAACTGCCCCTAAAACAACTTAACAGTCTGCCACAGCTACCTCTGCTTCTTTTCATATATTCTTATATACATATACATACACACACACATACACACACACACACATATATTATATATATATATATATATATATATATATATATATATATATATATATATATATATATATATATATGGGTATCTATGTATGTATGTGTGTGTGTGTATGTGTATATTATATTATATTATATATATATATTATATTATATTATATTATATATATATATATATATATATATATATATATATATATATGTATATATGTATATATATATGTGTATATATATATAATGTATCATTTACCAAAATTGTGATAATGGAAAAATAAGGAGTGTAGCCTGACTTCCTTGCTAAAGAACTGATCATTTACACTGAGATATATTGCTAGAATTTAATCATCATCGTCATCGTGTGTAATACAAGAAACTCAAGCCAAGCCGACCCGAATGCCTGGGACCCGAAACGTCACCTCTGCAAGCTGAGTGGTGGACGGACTCGAGCCATTCCAGTAAGAGGCAAAACTCTGGGCCGTTCACCACCAGAGACACGTGCAAAGAAAAGGGGGACCTCGTTCACTGGACAATGCCCCACAACTATGATTACCAAGCTAGAACTGAAAGGAGGAAGGAAGGAAGATATCCTCAAAAAGGGTGAGCTGTCGGAAAGGGGAGGTGGTGGCTCTCGACATGGATAAATCAGATAGGCTCTAAACAGGACAGCGGAATTAGCGAGCGGACTCTCCTGGAGTTGTGTCCCTTACTGGCCGTTCTCATCCATCTCAAGACCTTAAGTGAACGTCACTGCGGAGAGAGAGAGATGAAGGAAACTCTGCTTGTCCTCTGCAGAGGTTGGGACGTCATGTTCTGCCTAAATATGAAATGGTATATTTGGATCCTAAATGTTGCAAACAATCGCAATTCGCTCCTATTTTTCTGTTCTTTTTCTTATATATATTCTTTTATACCATACAAGTCACATGACAAAAAAAACAACGGAGTTTGGTCTGTACAGGAAATACAAACTTGACACGACTGTACATTTGTAGGTTGCTTGCCTATGAGACCCATGGAAGAACTGGTATGCTAAAAGGAGTAAAGACAAAAAAGTAAATCATCTCATGGATAGATCTCCAACACTTCTTATTCTGTCTTTTATTTTTTTTTATTTTTTATATATATATTTTTTGTATTTTTTTATCTTTTTATTTTTTTGAAACGCATGCCCAACACACAGATCTCCTCACACAACTTTTCACATACAATTAAACGAGGTTTCACAATCCCTGTTGTAAAGAAGCGTCCATCATCACATTATCAACATTTGATATGCTTTGCATTATTTTCCCTTTGCAGCCTCAAGCAAAGCTTTCTAGTTGAAAGCTCTGGCACCACTTTGCGCTGTCATTTTCCAAAAACTCCATTTCCTTACTGAACACTCAACAAGCAGTAAAGTCAGGGAAAATACTGGCATAAGCAGAGCAAGACAGGTGACCGCTTGCAGCAATTCACACGGTACAGGGGACTCGTTATATTGCATATTGCAAACTAATCGTAGTCACAGAGTATAGTAACATTTAAATACACAGGTTCTCTCTGATGTTGGTGAGACATAAAGCAGGAAAGTATCTACAGCTTACAGTATCTAAATTGCATATATTTTCTATATCATCATGGTTTGAATGGCGTTTTCAAAACACCTGATGCATGCATTCTCACACTCACTCAGACACAACACAAAATGGACACAGAAGATGGTGTGGACTACACAGAATCAAGTGCCTCAGCCAAGAAGCACAAGAGGGTTATCATAAATGTCAAATGACTGCACGGAAATTCCAGCTCTGTGCAGAACCTTGAAATAAGAACCTGCAATACCCAGTCTTATCACCAGTCACAACAGGGAACCTGTGACAGTTACTCCAGAAAGATGATGCACACACGCACACACAGCTGTAAAAATTGACGAGCGTCAAAACAGCAACCACTGAGGAATACTGGTCCGCACACCCGGCTCTTGTGGAGATTGAAGGTGGCCTTCCCGATGACGCGGCCGACAGAGGAATCAGACGCGGCCTCGAGGGTTCACTCCCGTGTGTGTGGGCCCCAGCATCCTGGCCGAGGGACTCTGCGCGTGAGCCGTGTACAAACCAAGGAGGTGGCTGGGAGGCAGGCTTGGGGCGGAGGGACTGCTAAGAGGGTTGAGGGCAGCCCTATCTGTGGTTTGGGCGATGCTGGTCTTGGTCCCCATCAGCAGCTGCATTGGTGGCCGCCGGTGGGGCGTGACCATGGGTGGGTGCGGGGCCCCTTGCCCCAGCCCCTGCCCCACCTGGGGAGTTGTGGACCATTTCATATTCCATCACCTCCTTGTAGATGAGCTCTTTCCACTGGTCCACAGTGTGCTCGCGGTCATCCACACTGTGGTCATAGGGGCCTGGGGCAGGCTGCAAGGGAGACTAGGGTTAAATCTTAGCAAAGGTATTCACAGTAACTTATGAAGTGTGGAACTCAGGTCAAAAGATCTGATACATTTTCAAAATTATGTATTGTAATAATGTGCATATCTTGATAGTCATTTTATAAGAAATCATATTACATTCTAAAGACTTTACATTCAGAAAGGCTTTAAACATATATAGAGCAAAATTTACACAAACAATTTTTAATTTATATATAAAAAAAAAGCCAACTTATTTTGTAACACAAAAAGGTAAACCAAAACCCAAGTACTCACAGCATTGACTTCAGTTTCATCATACCACACATTAATATAGGGATGCATTAACGCGTCGTCTACACTTATCCTTCGCTCGGGGTCTATCACGAGCATCCTTGATAGCAGGTCGCGTGCTTGACTCGCTGCAATGCATTGCAAAAAATATTAGCGGTGTGACTGACGAGTAATTCATGAGTGCTCAAAAATAGATTTCTATCAACAGATATATCTATCTTTGATAAAGAACTATATGACAGACATAACAAAAATTTGATTTTGATTATACTTATATGGACTGCATTGCAATATATCATATTAGCTTTATACACAGAGGATTATAAGGAGAAAATGAAGAACTGTAATAACAAATTCATGTAAATTTTACATACATGTGTGTGTGTGTATATGTGTGTGTGTATATGTCTGTGTGTGTGTGTGTGTGTGTGTGTGTGTGTGTGTGTGTGTGTGTGTGTGTGTGTGTGTGTGTGTGTGTGTGTGTGTGTGTGTGTGTGTGTGTGCAAGTTTTTCATTGGCATTTTGAGTAGTAAAACCCATGCACAGAATATCATGACTCAAACATTATTTGGTATATACTCACAAAAATGGAAAATGAGAATGTAACAAAAACAGTGAAATAAAAAATAATAAAAAAATAACGTAAAAGGTTAGACATCTTTTCTAAATTAGTACAAATCGCCAGTTACTTACCTTGCCACAGGTGTTAGATCATGGTGTTAAAATTTCAGTTAAGAAAACCAACAGTTCAGCTCTTTTGTTTTCATTTGTGGTTTTGAGAAAGGGGATTTCTTACTAAAATTTCATTCATAAGCTGGGCAAAAGTTGCATAACAATTAACTGATAAATAAATAAGACCATACTTATAGGTATTATCTATAAGCAATGAAATGAAAATATTCTCATGTTTCATTTTGCTATCTTTACCCCAATAGAGAAACATTTCTCTGGGTAACCAATTTCTAGACTCCTAAAAACCAAGTGTCTATCTCACTCGATTACAAAACAGAAAAAAAAAAATAAATAAAATAATAATAAAAGAAAAATAATAGCATTACTAAATCCACTTATGTGTGTCAAGAAAATGGACAGAATCTCCACCTCTTCTCAACCACAAATGAAAAAGGTGAAAATGGCGTTTCACAATCGCCCAAAAACACGACGAAGCATTATCACCACCATCATCATCACTATCAAGAAGGTTGCCACAGCACTCCATGCTTCACTCTGCCTGCTCTCTTCCTCTCTCGCTCTTGAGAGATTTTGAGAGTGCCGAGCCTATTGCCTCTTTTTCCCTCCTCACCTTTGATCCAGTAATAGCTGTGTTGCCTGGGCCAGTACCTGTCGCTCTCCTCCTCACCTTTGAGTCTGTTATGGTCCGTGGACTCGGCTGGGAACAGCACGTCGGGGAACAAGCGGTCGAAGGAATAGCCTGGGTAGCGGGGACGGTTTTCCACATAGTTGCGAACAGTTGGCTGTAACCTTGACATGAACTCTTGCGAGGGAGTGCCCAGTTGCTCTGTTTGAGGGAAGGTGGGGAAGAAAGGATGGTCATTGTTGAGTGAGTTATTTTGTATGTGTGTGCGTGTACATGAGTGTGTTTTGTTTTGTTTTTTAGTGTGTGTGTATGTGTGTGTATGTGTGTGTGTGTGTGTGTGTGTGTGTGTGTGTGTGTGTGTGTGTGTGTGTGTGTGTGTGTGTGTGTGTGTGTGTGTGTGTGTGTGTGTGTGTGTGTGTGGTTGTGTAGGTCTGTGCATGTGCATGAGCAAATTATATACATTACCATGTCATTTTGCTTGCCTGTTCCATATATGTTCATTAGATGCCATACATATCATGAAGATATCTATTGGCCTAACTTTGAAAAACATAACTTTAAAATGTTAATATTAGAAGAAAGAAAATGAGTCATCCACATGAAGTACATATTATCTTCCCAGTCTTTTCATGTAGTTTATGTCTATATTAGGATGAAAATATTCTTTATATATGCAAACCATACCATCTACAGGCAATTTGTACATCTTGAAAGAATCTGTAATTCTGTTATAGAAAGAGCAGTAAGGTTTTTGGAAGTACCTCTCAAACAGCAATAAATCACAAATGAATATCAAATATATATACTAATATTGTACAACTATATCAGTAATATATTACAGTTTTTTTTTTATAAATACATGTATATATAAGTGGACTGCAGTATAAATCACATAAGTAGACTACAAATATAATAAATTTCAAATTACATTAAAACACCTAATAACAATAATACAAATATACACCTTACATAAACAAGTTAAGCATTTTCACCTCATTATATATCTAAACAAAAAAAAAAAAAAAAAATGTAAACAAATCTAAAATCTTCAGCCAATCTCACTGCCACGCTCACCAATAATCTTATTCCACAAACAAGTTAAGCATTTTCACCTCATTATAGATATCTAAAAAAAAAAAAAAAATTGAACAAATCTAAAGTCTTCAGCCAATCTCAATGCCAAGCTCACCAATAATCTTATTCCACTGGTCAATGTGATCCGTCCCTGGGAACAGGACACCTCCTCGAATCATCTCTCCCATTATGCAGCCGACCGACCAAATGTCCACGTTCTCTGTGTAGCCCATACCTAGAATTACCTGCAAGATGCACCGGGTTTTAGTGTGGGAGGGGAGGAAGAGTAAAATTGGGTAGAGGCAGAGGAGAAAGTGAATGTGGATATCAGGGAATAGGAAGAGATTGGAGGAAGAAAGGAGAGGAGAGGAGAAAGGAGAAGAGATGAGAGGAGGAAGAGGATAAGATCACCTCAGTTAGCAATACATTCTGTAAACTCCACTTCACGGATGATTGGGTTTAGGCACTTCCATCTATCTTCATGCCTCTACTAACTAAACACTTGACTAAATTTGTTTCTGTATTTTTATATAAGAGGCACGAGGGGGCACCTGAAAACCGAAAAGTGAGTCGATATCCCACAAAGTGTGGCTTAGCTGGTCCTGGTATCTGGAGATTATTGTAAGCTCAAAAGGCTGATTCTTATGGACTGATATATCAAACTAAATTACTCCTGAAGATTTTTTCACTTATCACAAAGTCATCTGACTGCAGAATATATGGAGATGAACACTAATTGGATCAATTCAAACCATGGAGGAATAGCGAGGTACCAAACTACACTTTATCAAACAGGCAAATAAACTACTAATTATAAAAACAAGTTCATAGAAACATACATCTTGAGATAAAACTGCAAAGGGGTAAATTATCATGTATAACTATCTATACAGGTATATATGTATAAAAAGAATGCTATCTTAAAAAAAATGATTGACCTGGAAGAAGAGGAAAAAAAAAAAATTTGAATTCTTTTCCAGACTTTCATATGAACAGCCAACAGGGAAAAGCAATCTTCAAGATTTTTCACGTTTCATGCCATGACTCTATATCACATAAAAACAGAAAAGGGAGAAGTGTGGAACGCAAATTAGCGCCTTACCTCTGGAGCTCTGTAGTATCTAGTTACAACATAGGGAGTCATCATAAATGTGGTACCAGCTGTCCGTGCTAAACCAAAGTCTAGGATCTTGAGTGTACAGTCTGATTTTACCACGATATTACTAGGCTTCAGGTCCTGTAAGATGATAATGTATATAATTTGAGAGGGTTTTTTATTAATCTTAAAGGTGTAGAAAAAAAGTACAATAATTTTGTTAAAAATTAAGACCTGGTATCCTTCTTTTCCTTCTTTTTAAGAAATGTGTAAGAAATGAGGATTGTGGCATAACATTAAACTGCAAAGTTCAACACAAACAAAGAACAAAAAGAAGAAAAAAAAATCCATGTCAACTATCTATCCCTTTGGCTCTCAATCAAAATGCATTATATCATTTCCAAAAAATTCTATTCAAACAAATGTAAATGAAAAACCATTTTTCTAGGTACTCTAACCACCACGGCGACACCTAAAGTGTGCTATTAAGAGGTGGAACAAAAGCAGCCTTTTCATACATTCACAAGGCCAGTGACTCTTTACAGGAGATAAAGGTCCTCACCCTATGGATAATGCCGGCTGAGTGTAAGTGTTTTATCCCACACAGCATCTGGTAGAGGAGGTAGGACATACGCTCGTGGTCCAGGTCCATTTGTATGACCTGGCACAGATTGGCATCCATTAGCTCCATCACCAGGTAGACATCCTGGAACTCCTCCAGCGACTTCTGTGGCGTGAAGGCGTTCAGCAATCCGATGATCTGGAAGAGTATTTCATGGCAGTTAAGACGAGGTCAAAGGACAGAAAGTAAGAAAAAAAAAAGAGAGAGAAAAAAAAAAACAGACAAAAAACAATATTACCAGACAGGAAATAAAATAAAGTAACTTTTAATAAAAAAAAGAGATTGTGGAAAAATATGACAAACTTTAAGTCCAGCTCCTCCTGGATGACAAATACTGCAGTAATGTTAAATTATGACAAAGAAGGAGGGGGGGAAATGGATAATTTTATGGGCCCCAAATTGAAGCAGATTCCCACCAAAATGTCTCTTCCATTTCCACTTCCTCGGGAAAATTCAATCAAACACCCCAAACTTTCTCGATACTTGCTTCCAGCCGACCACACAGGGTAATGGAATGGTCAATGACTGCACATACTTTTGAAAGCTATCTTTATGTGAGCAAAATGCACTAATAGGAATTGTAAATTATGGAGCTGTAACAGAATAATAAATGGTGGAGAAACAGGGGACGAAAAAGAGAAAGGGAATGAAGAGGGATGTGAGGACGTAAAAGGGTAGGG
>NC_061844.1:17054443-17064443 GCF_019202785.1 Penaeus chinensis
TATACTCTATATGGTTTATGATTTTAGGCATTTCCTTTTCTGTACAATGTTGTCAAGTTGAACTACCTTTCTTGGAGACATTAACCCAATGGCGACGTGCATGGCATGTATGTACATGCCATGCCCACTGTGAGTTTACTTGTTTAATTGTTTTTCCACATAAATGGCTTGTACTAAGTCACCTGTGAGCCAATTATGAGTACTGCCTGTCTCGCCCGTTTACCCTTTGCGAAAATATTTTATGCTATCTTATATTGCTGTTACCAATGTTTATAACATTATTGTAATTATGGTTATAATGAAAATAACACCATCAATATTCACAGCACTGGTAAAAAATATGTTTTTCCAGCCTATTCAAGGAAAGGTGAAATCAGGTAAGGTTATAAGGTCTACTAATTAACTTCTTTGTGACTAAGCAATAGCAGAGCTATCTATGTGCAAAGACATTTCACAAAAATATAAAAAATGAGCACAACATTTTCCCCATTTTTTATGCATTTTCCCCAGTGGCATTGGGTTAAGGAAAAAAATGCTGATAGACTGGAGAGAGAAATCCAAGAGCCATGGGTTTCAAACTGATGAATGTCCTTTTCCATAATGGATTGGTTGGTCCTTTTTTTTTACTCTCTCCTCTCTCTTTGTCTCTCCATCTTCTCTCCCTTTGTCTCTCCATCTTCTCTCCCCCTCTCTCTCTCCCTCCCTCTCCCTCTCTCCCCCCTTTTTTCTGTCTCCACCATCTCTCTTCTCTTTTCGTTTTTTCTCTCTCTCTTTTGTCTGGCTGTTAGGGTGATCATTATTAATCTAGTGGCTTATCTGATCACTGTATGGTCTCAGTCACATCAACAGGTAAAATCATTAGCACACATTGTTTGTAGGCATAGCACTTTGTCAAAAGATGTATGACAATGGTGTCCACAACTTCTGCAGCTATAACGCTATAGTTATCACTGTGACAGAGCCACATTATTTCGCTCTTAGTTTTCATCAAACCGTAGTATTTGTTTCTTTAATGGTTCACCCTAAACTTTGGTTTTCTCTCACTATATGGTTTGTAGTTTAATTTGCCCTTTTTTCATTCCACTTTTTCTCTCTTTAGTTTAGTCAAATCTGTACCCAAAAAGTGTGTTCTAATCTACCCAAACATTTACCTGGTATTCCATGACTGCTAATTGTTCAGTCTCTTCTTCATGTCCCTACTATGTTTATTTGAGATCCCCTGGTGATCTATTGTCACTCTTTCACTTTTAGTTACACTTTCATGAATTATGGAGAATCTTCTATCTTTGTTCTTCCCATTCCTAAGGCTATGGAAAGAGTATAATAGGCAATGTTGCTACTTATTGCTCTACCTCTTCTCTCTTAAAAGTAAACTGAATTGATTTGTTACCTTTCTCGGTTAACATGATTTCCTCCGGTTTCCAATCTTTGTGGGGGCTAAATGGTTAATGGTTAAAACAAATAAATGTGCTGGACATCAAAGGCTGTATAGCACTATGGTAAAGTATTGTGGTGAAAAGTGTAAAAATGAGCAAACGATTAGGATAAGTGGGCAGAAGGGGATAAGGAAGAGAAAGAAAAGGAGAGGGGGAAAAGAGAAGACCCTGCAAAATGAGTTGAGGCGAGGGATGAGGGCCAAGGCAGAGGTCATCCCCAATGTTGGGCCTCAAGTCTTCATCTCCTGTTTTTCATGCAATGTCAGCAATTGTACTCATAACAGAGTTTCCTCTTGATCTTTGTTTTATATTTGTGCAAATGTATTGTTTTTTCTAGATTTTCCAGTACAATTAAATTTTCACCATATCAGTGTCCAAATGTTCAAGTTATCCATCAACAAATAACTGGATCAGTCACACAGCCAATTCCCATTGAGCTGGCTCACATCACAGCTAGAGCTGATCGGGATTCTGCTACCAGTGCAGGTCTGCATCTCTGCACAACTACCAAAAAAGGTGTCCAGAAGGTTTCTGAATATAAGCAACATGTTCATGGCCCTTATATATATGGATGCTAAAACCTCTATGTTATGAAAGTTTAAGTTGGCTTTTACTTTCTTGGAGTTGCACTGTTCTTAATTACTTTTTTAATGCCTTCTTACATATCAAACCACATTTCTCAAACAAGCAGGGAACTCATCTTCCATGTTCAGTACTTGAAGATAGGCATATCTATACTTAATCATTTAATTTTTTTTTCTCTACATGGATATGCAATTCTGATTATGTATTCTACATTTTCTTGAAAAGCAATGGCTTGTCCAGATTTCAGAAATGCCCAAATTACCATGCTGTCTCTCAATACCTCACAAATTCCCCAGCTGAAAATAAAAATTAGTTCAGCAAATGTTTAAAACAAATGAACAGCTGTTAAAACTAGGACAAGCTTTATTATAACTTGCTTCTCCAGTATATCAACAATCCACAACTATATTGGTTCTCTGACAAAAGGGATATTTTGATTAATAGTATACATGTCTTAAACACCAATTCAACAATATTAATTGTTTCAAAAAGTATATAAAAATAAAGATTATCCTCCCAGAAAAGGAGTATTTTTGCATCTAATTTTTAAGCTCATTATAATAATATTCAATGTATCGAATATAAATCCATTCTTGTCAGCAAATTTTTTTCCTGTGCCACCCTCCTTGCATATACAATTAATACACCTGGACAGGCAACTTTCGAGCTGGGTATTTCATTTATTCAAATTTTGAGGACTGTTGAAGCCAATTCCACATAATCAAGATTCATGACAGGTACAGCTTGCACGCACATACAATGGCCAGAATCAACAATGCATTTGGCCTTCCATGCAAACGGGACAAGGATTATGAAACCAATCGTAAAAAAATGGTAAACAGGAGTTTTGTTGGCTTTTTTTTTATTATTTTTTTCTCCGCAAGTACACAATTAGGCCTCATCCTTAATCTTAAGAGCTTCAGCCCTTCTCTGTTCCAGACGCTCTTCCCTGCGCTTGCGAGCTTCCTTGGCACGGGTCCTGCGGGCCTCGGCCTGGTCGCTGAGCATCTTGGCACGGGCATTGTCGGCCTTCTTCTTGTGGATGTACTCCATAAGGACACGCTTGTTCTTGAATGCATTACCCTTAACCTGAAAGAAAGGATTTTCATGAATCCATTAAAATGTTTAAAATGGCTGTCAAACACCAGTCAAACAGCAGGTGTGATTTATGATAGTGACTTTCAAAACCCTGCTTACATTCTAATTCTAACAGTTAATAATTCTGAGAATTTGGATACCCAGTAGTATAATCTGGAGTAAACTTTGTATCTTGCCTAGTAGTGTGAAATTAAGGCCTAGCTATTTAATCAAACATTCATCATTCTGTAACTGCTCCACATTTACATATGCTTAGGTTTTTAGGTTTTACAGGGAATGAAGTCAAGATATTCAGGCCTTAATCCTGAAACTATTGGATCCAATTTGGTGGAAATCACAATTGCCAATGTAAACAAACAATTCAGTAATACTCAGAAACCTAAATGTGGAAGGGAAGTTTCCAATTCCGTTTCTTCTAATAATTAGAAGCAATATGTACATGAATAATTCATTCCTAACTTAAAGGGTCTTTATTTTCTTCCAATTAAGTATCAAGGTCTAACCCTCGAACTTCCTTACTGTCATTAAAATGAAGTTAAAATGAAGTTATTAAAAAGATAAAGAAAAATAAAAAAGCAACCATACTCTAAGACATATCCCTTAACCCATCAACCGCCACATAACAGAAATTCAACCAGACACTGGAGGCAGGAGTCCGCTACATCAAGCAGAACGTCCTGCTCCACGCACTCTGGTATCTCCACACATACAAGTATAACCCATAGACCAAGCGGTTTGTTATGACCCCTGGTGCACATGACCCATCTGTGACAGATTAAACACTACAAGAACCAGAAAAGTTCTGTAGGTTCGTACCTTCAAGTACAGCTCGTGGTACAGGTGCTTGTCAATCTTCTTATTTTCACGGTACTTCTTCAACATGCGTCGGAGAATACGGATACGCCTCATCCACAGGACCTTGGAGTGAACAAGATTATCATTAAACAGTGAATTATTTCATGACAAAAAATCTTACCAAATTTCAGACCATCTTTTTAAATAAAACAGTGCAGGTCAGTTATAGGTGGTTGCCAAACCCCTCCAATTAGGGAAACTTCCTTTCAATATCTAACCCTTTGGTCTTTGATTTATTAAAAAATTACTTACTTGTCAAACTACTTGCATTCTATCAAAACGTTAATAGTCAACTATGCATCTAACTTAGTCAGTAGGCATGTGCTAATTTTCAACTGTCAGTTCTCATCTTGCATCTCTTATCTATGCTTCATGAAAAGCCACCTTGGCCTCTATGCTTCAATGCTTCAGCAAAGGTCTTCCAAACCACAGACAACCAGCAAGACAGTTGTACAAGGTTCAAGAGACATCAAGCTCATATTACTGGCTATTCTTGGAGGTCTATAAGCCTTAATCAAAGGATGCCAGGAAGGCCTCAGTACATGCCACAACAGGGGTGGACTCAAATCATATGGCAAACAAGGTGCTACAAAGGAGTGGAACTTTCTTGTTGTGGCAGGCTCTGGTTTGAGTGCTATGAATGAAAAACGACTCCAAACTAAAGGGGGGGGGGGGGGATTGTCAAAAGAATTTTATTTTACATCTTAAGCAAGCAATCTTCATATTTTGGATACAGATGCCATTGGCAAAAATAGCAATTGTGGCATCTCTCATGGGTAAAAATTACACCCCTAGTACCTATATTCTTTGTGGACATTCAACTGTTCTATTTGAACATTTACAGGAAAAAGTACAAGAGACCAACAAATGCTATATTTTAACGAAAATGAGGTCCTCATTCTGTATGGTATAATCAACAGCATGAAAGTTAAACTGGTTAATGTTACCAAGGCTGAAACAGATAGAGGAAAATGAACAAATCGCATACAAAACTGCAAAACCTCATTACTCCGATCATTAGCAACCACCCCAAACCAAACCCAGGGAGATCAGGGGGTGACGCTCACCTTGGAGGGCATACGGGCTTCCTTGGTACCCTTCCTCTTACCATAACCCATATGGCGACCCTTCCTGCGTGCCTCCATCATCTTACGGGCACGGAATCGCGAGTGCACATTGTTGGGCTTCTTGATAATGAGACCATCACGGACAAGCTTCCTGATGTTCTGGCCTGAGGAGCAAACATTCCGTTTAGAAGGCCTTACCTGCTCTCACAATGCTCAATAATAAATTCCAAAGAAAATGCATTTCATTAACAATCTAAAGACATTGACCAAATTTTAATAGCATGCAATCTCTTATCACATTCTAAGCCAGTTTGAAAGGGCAACTTACGAGAGTTAGCCTGGCCAATCTCCCCAATTTCGTTGGGGTCGAGCCAGACCTTCTTCTTGCCGCATCCTAAGACTGACGCCGCAAGGCGCTTCTGTACCTTGAGCGAACTGTAAGATTGGGAAATAACAAGTTAGTGTTAACTATTAAAAAATTACTTAATTTTAATTCCCTAGCTATTTTATCAAACATTCATCATTCTGTAACTGCTCCACATTTACATATGCTTCTATTCCCTATACACCAGTTAACGACTATTGATGAAAGGGCAATTTTGACATTCTTCTGAGCGGAAAGGCAAACCCCACATGCTACTGGGTGGGATTGATAGGTCTACTGTAACGTACTGAAATATATATCGACTTTCCTAGGAGTTCCTGTCACAAACGTCCACACTGTAAACACAGTACTGTATCAGTCACTACATAGTGTAATGCAGAGGGCATTAGACAATGACCCCCCTAAACCCTGCCAGGAAAACAAGAATCCTCTACATATTAATGGCAGACTCAGCATCAGGCGCTCTGCCCTGCCATGGGAAAAGCAAGAACTCTACACTGAAACCGGGACACCCATAAAACTAGTCAAGACGTAAATATAGTCACTTCAACTCTTAAACCGGCCATGAGGAGGACAGGGGGCCCTAAATAGCAGGTCAGAAAAACATGATTATCACAATGAGCAATCATGAAGTCAAAAATCACTAATACCCTAATCTTTAGCAAGTAAACAATCCCCTAATTACTTAATCAACTCGCTCGCTTCTAGTAACACACAAAAAGAGGTAAATGATTGAAATATAATTAGTTAAAACTGCACCTACACATTGCATCACGTTGGCACATGTTTCTCCAATTATCAAAATTTCGAGAAGTTAACCCCATTACACTACCAATCAACTAACAACGAATTCAGTTCCAAAAGAATTAGATAAATTTTAGTTCTTCGCGCTACACAAAAGCCAGAATCTCGAACCTCCATCGTGTTGCGACCTGTCCCCTCGGCCAAACATATGCCAACGACGTAATTAAACCAAGTCACCCTTAATCACACACCTACAGGCTTTCCACCCAACGCACTCGCACCAAATAACTACGAATATTCCCCCCCAGCGTCCCTCAAGCCGCCCATTTCCCTGAAAGTTTCCGAGCAGTTGTGGGCGATGGAAAGATCATGGCGGACATCACAACACGCGGCTCCCACGAGTTTCCGCATTTAAACGCCAATTTCGCCTCAAATTTCCAACTCTTTCGCACCAAACCTTCTCTCAAATGTATCGACCGGTACTCATTTCACCCAGAATCACATTTTCCGACTCGGAGACACGTATTTATCTCACAAAAGGGGGAAAAGGCAAATTGTTTACGATCCGCACCTCATCGTGAGAGCCGATGAAAAGAAGGGAAGGGTGTGACGTCACGACGAAGTGAAATCGGATGGAAATTCAGGGTTGGAAAATATGTCATGGGGTTTTCTTTTAATCACGATTCTCTACTGCATTTTATTTTGTTTTTGTCATTTGGTCACTATTTAGGGGTAATTGGCTTGTTTTTGTTGAGTTTTGTCTATTGTTTGGGATATCCGAAAGGTTTATTTTTTAGCCCGCGAGATTTGAATTTTTTGGTTGTGTAAGAAATTGACGCAAATACATGGGATGTGAATTAAATATTCTTTTATTTAAGTCTATCAAACAATTTTCATGCATAAGCGTATTATAATTATCACTTAAAATACGATCATGTATTATATACTATTCCACATAATGTGATGAATTTTGTGATCAACATTTTGCAATATTGTAAAAGCGTTACACAATGTTTATAAAACTCAATTGTTGTAATCTACCTGCACTTCTGAATATGTAATTAGAAAATCAAAAATAATAGTTGCAAAAACTACTATCAAAACTCAATATTTTTTTCCCCATAATATGCATATTCATCGGAATCAGCAATTATAATAATTACCTTCTGTCTCTATTGATTTCTTTCTGTTGCTTTCACCATGTGATGTATGTGAAAGAGGGGATGCTCAACTTGATAGATAGATAGATATGCATATATAAATATATATATATGTATATACATACATATATATATATATATATATATGTGAACCACATTCATGTTGACAAATGTAGGAAAGGTATGAATGAGAATCCTCACAAAATAAGAGATGTATTTGACCGGTTTCGATTATATCTTCGACAGAAAAAAAATATTTATATACATATATATATATGTATGTATGTTTATGTGTATATGTATATATATATATATATATATCGGTCAAACCGGTCAAATACATTTCTTGTATTGTTTAGATATTCATTCTCATTCATGTGCGTGCGTGTGTGTGTGTGTGTGTGTGTGTGTGTGTGTGTGTGTGTGTGTGTGTGTGTGTGTGTGTGTGTGTGTGTGTGTGTGTGTGTGTGTGTGTGTGTGAGTGCATAATTGTATTTTGTCTTTTTTTCTCTCTCTCTAATCAATCTTCTTCCTCGTTTGTTCCTGTCTAGAAATTTTGAAACTTGGAAAAGCGGGGGAGAGATCGGCAAAATATGTAGGCCTATATATATATACAGGAGGCGATTCTGTCTTTCATTTGTAAAAGAGAAGAAAAAAGAATAAGGGAAGAGAAAGAGAAAAGAAAAAGAAAATGAAAAAGAAAATGAAAAAAGAAAATGAAGAGAAAAAGAAGAGGGAAGGAAATGAAAAAAGAAAGGAAAAAGAAAAAGAAAAAGAAAATGAGTGAAAAGAAAACGAAAAAGAAAACAAGAAAAAGAAAAGAAAAAGAAAAAGAAAAAAATGAGAAGAAAAAGAAAAGAAAAAAAAAGAAAACTATAAAGAAAAGAAAAGAAATGAAAAAGAAAAAATAAGAAGAAAAAGAAAAGAAAAGAAGAGAACAGAAAAAGATAGGAAAATTATAAAGAAAAGAAAATAAAAATAAAAAAGAAGAGAGAAGAAAAAAAAAAGAAAGAAAAAAAGAAAAGAAAAAGGAAATAAGAAAATTTGAAGAAAAATAAAAGAAAAAAAAAGAAAGAAAAATAAACAAATAAAAAAGAAAATATGAATAAGAAAAAGAAGAAAAATGAAGAAAAAGATGGAGAAGTAGCAGAAGTAGAAGGAGGAAGAGGAAAAGAGGAGCCAATGACTTGCTTAATTACCTTTAATCCACAAATTCTTTATATAATGGTACATTTTGTTAATCAATTTCTCCATTCTAGTTTTACATATTGGTTATTATTATCATTTTTATTCTAGTGATACATTCTGGTCATTAATTTCTTTATTCTTGTGGTACATTTCGGTTCTTTTCATTTATATTTTATGTATCTTTTTATTTATTCATTATTCTAGTGGTATAGTTTGGTCATTACTTTTTTTTGTTTTGTGTTGTTATCCTAAAGGTACATTGTGGCCATTAATTTCTTTCATTCTTAGTCCAGTGTCTGGATTGAGATATACGAAGTGCAAGTGCAAGATATATGTGCAATCTGCAATGCTTAAAATGGTAGAGTTCAGCTGTAACAACGACAGCGAAACTTTGTTGGCAGTTTCGCGGATACCCTTCTCATGCATCAACAAAATGCCCAAATGAGGCGTACCTGTTTTTTTTTTCGTTTTTTTTTTTTTTTTTTTTTTTGGTAGAGGGGGGGGGGGGTATATTTTCAGGCGTTATCCAGTAGAAAATCATTAAACAATAATAATGATAATAATAATAAAAAAAAATGATAAAAGATTAATGAAGTTCCCCTTAAAAAGTTCCGCGTTCTTTTGAGTACGTTTTGTCTTACCAAAAAAAAAAAAAAAAAAAAAAAAAAAAAAAAAAAAAAAAAAAAGGAAAGAAAAAACACCGAAAAGCTGATCATTCCATACAATTATTTCAGTTTACCCCTGAATTAATTAGGCGAAAGCGAACATGAAAATCACGTTATGTGTCGGGTTGTCGGGTAGCAGCACGTGTATCTATGTAATTGGAATATGACTATGTCTGTTTCCCGACGCACCAATGGCGGGTCAAAGATTTTTCAGATAGTTTGGAAGGAGGGGGGGGGAGGGGTTAGAAACAAGAGGGTGCCAAAGACCGAATACGTGAGTTAATGGTCAATGGTTAAAACAAATATGTGCTTGACATCAAAGGTCATATAGCACTATGGTAAAGTCTTGAGGCGGAAATTGTAAAAAATGGGTTAACGATTAGGATATATGGACAGAAGAAGGGGATGGAGAAGAGAAGGAAAGGGAGAGGAGGAGAGGAAAAGACCTTTGCAGAATTAACCGAATACGTGAGGCGAGAAGCTGGGGCTTTGCTGGGAAAAGGGACCCCCTCATGTGTATTTTTAAACATTGCAGATGCCTTTCCCAAACATTTCGGAACAGATTGCGGTTTTTTATATTGATTAGTGCAATAATTATTAAGAATTAATTAAGATTCAGTTTAGATTTATAATTGTTTTTGGCCCATCATAATAATACCAGCAGACATCCTGTGGCATAACCAGATTTGCTTACATTATTCCCCCCAATTCTTCGTAGGGGGCGACGCCTCTCCTGTGGATCCCTTACAGCCATGTGGCATTATTAATGTAAATGATTGAGTCTATCTCTCTCTATCTCTCTCTCTCTCTCTCTGTG
>NC_061844.1:17069443-17071943 GCF_019202785.1 Penaeus chinensis
AATTATGCATATTCAAATGAAAAATTAAACTATTACAAAAGGCTGATAAATATACAAATAAATTAATAAATCCAAAAAAATATAAATCTTTATTACAGTCAGTGAATTCTGTCATGGCTTGGCATCTGTAGTGTAAATTACAACACTTCCAAAGAAATTAGAAAGGAGAAGAGAAAGAAAAGCAAGGAAAAGAAAAAGAGGCAAGAGAAAGAGAGAGAAAGGGAGGGAGGAAAAAGGCAAAGGATAAGAAAAGTAGAAAAAGAAAAAAAAAGAAAGAAAGGGAAGAGAGAAAATAAGAGAAGAAAAAAACAACAACAGAATATGAGCGATTAAATCCTGGGATACAAAAAAAAGATAACAAAAAGTAAAAAAGATTATACAAAAAACTAAAAGAAGAGACAGAGACAACGAAAAGTATGGAAAGAGAGAAAAACAAAAGAAAAAAGATGAAAAAACTAACAGAAGATGAGAGAAAGAAATATCATTTAAAAAGGCATTCCCTTACAGAGCACTGGGGATCTTTACAGACTCCGAAGCGCCTTTGTACGTCTGATTGTGTCTCCTTAACCTCTACTGGACTTGCTGCACTCAGAAGCTGCAACACACACAAAGCAGGCAGAAAAGTGTTTCTCCATTCCAACTTGTATTTTGATAAATCTTGAATCTGTTTCTCCTAGTAATGATTTCATATTCATGGTAATGTTGTAGTTCATGTATTTTGTTTGCTTGTTTGTTTGAAAACTCCAAACTCACTGGCAATTTTTATATATAATGATTTTTCTGTGCGTCTGATCTCGTTTTGTAAAAAGATTTTCCTTTTCTTTTTTCTTTTTTCTTTTTGTGTGTTTGATTTCATTATTGATAGACTTGATATGATATTCACAAACATTCCAATGGTCCTTAATAATAATAAATTATTTCTTTTAAACTCTTCCAAATATATCTCTTCATTCAAATCTTAATCTATTTACATCATCTTGCGCAACCAACTGAATAATAAAAATAAAACTAAAGAGGCAATAAAAATTTACTTAAAAAATGTATGGAAACATGCTGGATAATTAGGTCTTCTCATGACATGATAATTCTTGTATTGCTATAACACAAAACAAATTCAAAACAAAATACACACATACAAATAGACAAAGAAACAAACATTCAAATTATAGAAACTACCTAGTTATGTCTCTTGACATAATCCCATTATATAGTGATCTTCATGTAAAAAGCTCATAAAAGCTGATAAATAAACTTGCAGTCCCTTGAATAGTAACTCACAAAAAATAATAAGAAAAAGAAAAACAGAAAAAAAAAAAAAGTTCTGCCACAACCTAATTCAACCTTAAGTCAACGCTTTTGAGCTCTGGAGCGTGACATAAGAGAAAGCAATGCCTAGAGCAGCAACACCGGACGCCAGGAGGATGTATGAAACTGGGCACGTGGGCGATGCACTGGACCTGTCGCCGCCCAGTCGTGGGTCCTCTCCCACACCTCCTTCTCCGCTGTCCATCACTTCTGTGGCATCTTCAATGAAAAATAAAAAGGAAGTGAGGAATTTTGAAAAATACATTTATATACATACATATTTACCATTCTTATCCACTAAAAATAAAACATCTTCATGGAATATGAACAATATATTAGCCCCTACGATCCGGCTGATGTGACCACCACGTCATGAATAGATTTGGCTTGAGGGGCCGGTGATATGAACATGTTATCATGGGAAAATTTGGCTGAGGGCCATGGTGACGGGAACTAGTCATCATGAGAATTTTGGCTCAAGGCCAGGGTGATGGGAGCATGATTAAACTAAATGGGTATTTAGGAAGGGATTTTTACATAATTTCCATAGACAATTCAAGTGTGACATGGAGTTTTGACGCTGCACATGTGTTCCTGTGCACTCAGCCTGCAAGGTTAACACCTGTCAGAGCCACTCAAGTAAGCCTTATACCCAAATTTTGGGCCATGCAATGGGAGTAAAGCATCCGTATTCAAAGGGTGAACATTCGTTCACTGAAAGAATTTGAAACAGACTAATCAGTACAAAATGGAGCTATATCTTTATGAATTCAGCCCTCCATTTTTTAAATTCATTTAGCCGTTCTGAAGCGTCATGCTCTCTAATGCACAATTTGAAAGATGAGGAACCACATCTACTCTCCTTGGGTTTTGAAGGCACTCATCACTTAAAAGCAAAATTATAAAAACTTTCTTCTGACTGAAATTAATGCTCAACCATAATCAAATTCTTAGGGCAATTCTCCCTTCATGGAACTTTGTCAAACCATCTCTACAAAATGAAAGTGTACAAGACATCCATTAGAAAAATAAAAGGAAGCAGGAAGAGGAGGAGAGAAAGGAGTAAATAAAAGAAAACAAGAAGGAAAAAAAAAGAGAAAGAAAACATAGAGAAAAATACAAAGTAGAAGAAAAAGTAAAAAGAAGTATAAAAAAGGAAGGAAGAAAATGAAGAGAGAGAAATAAAGGAAAACAA
>NC_061844.1:17074443-17076943 GCF_019202785.1 Penaeus chinensis
GAGAGAGAGAGAGAGAGAGAGAGAGAGAGAGAGAGAGAGAGAGAGAGAGAGAGAGAGAGAGAGAGAGAGAGAGAGAGTGAGAGATAGAGAGATAGAGAGATAGAGAGATGGAGAGATGGAGAGATGGAGAGATGGAGAGATGGAGAGATGGAGAGATGGAGAGATGGAGAGATGGAGAGATGGAGGGAGGGGGACAAATTACTGTTTCTTATATGTTGTTCAAGTTTCCCTGGATGGATACAAAATATTCTTAATGACACAAAATCTGTATTGTGCTCAGATACTAAATCAAAAGTCAATACTCTTTCTGTTCAATCCTACTACAATTTCATGAGAAACACAAAAGAACATGAAAGAAATAGGAACAAAAAAGGAACTAAAGTCTACACATACTTGAAGGACTGCGTACAAACATGCAGGATAATCTTCTCAGTGCGAAGTTCAGCAGTCTCCAGCAGGATCTTTGCCGCAGTTCTGTGAACTGCACCCAAAATCGACCTGATTTTGGACTGGCTTTGGGAAGTGTCATAGTCCGACTGAGGTGTCACCACAAAAAGGCCAATGACATCCAACCCTCCCGGTAGCATGCGCACAACCTGGAAATTAGAGGTACTCATTAAACCACAATACCGATCATAATCTTTCTGTTTCGGCCCAAACACAATGTGAAATAGCAAAAGGAATTAACTAGGCATTGATAAGTACTAGGAACTCACTCCACTTTGAAGTATTAATTTATATTGATCATAATTATTTACAACCCATTAATCAACATCACAGGAAATAGAAGAACTATTCATAATTTGTCAATTTTCTCCATGTTTCATACAAGAAAACAAAATCCACTGCAAAATAGCATCCAATGAAATCTAACTGCCTTCAACATTTCAATTACCGAGGTCTTTTCAACTGTGTGAATCATCAAAACATTCCTTGGCAACATATACAGTAGTAATGTATTAATGATTTTTCTCTGCAAACACATGCTAGTCTCTACATTCATAATAAGCCAGCCAATGATAACAATAACTTATTCAATTTAACCGAGCTATCATTAACCACTTCTTTACCAAAGTTTGACTGTAAGGACCTGTGTACGTTGACTCTAAACACTAAACAGGGACCTTGAAAATTGTAAAGGTTCCTGTGTATCTACAAACATTATGATTGTTTTCAAAGTTTCTTAGCCCTTGTAATGGCTTTCATAATGCAGCAATGTGGTTTTCAGATGCAGAAAAAAATGTATTATTGGCGACACTTTATTCTCTGCCAATGGTGGCTTATAACATAAATCCTTACTGCTTTCGACTAATATCATATGTCATATTCTACTGACTCCTCTACCTCTATCAGTCACATTACATTCTTTCTACCATTCACATTTAGCTAAAAAAAAATAATTTTTAAATATCAATAATAATTTGTCTTTATAGTAAATGGATTGACAAACGTGAACTGATCAATATCTCATTATAGTGATGCATCCTGCTTAAAGCCTTGTAAGCTTCACCAGCTTTATATCAAAAACAATAAAAAAAAAAGACTTTGCATGCCAGTGGCCTTAATAGTAATGAATGACAAACACTATTCAAAATCTCATTGCAATGACAGACCCCTTTTAAATTAAATATCCCCCGAATTCACTTCCTCTCACTGTGCATAGAGCTACAACCAGTCACTCTGGGGGTGTATCTCAGTACAGAATGAAGTAAGGATAAAACGCCACCCATCATTCAGGATAACCAAGCTATGACTCAGACTGAACCAGCTGTCATTCAGGATCACTTAACTGTAATTTACAACAAACATCCTGAAAAATCTCTCTGATTTGCAATAACTCAGGCTAAGATATTTTGTTAATTCAAAATGGTCTGTCTACACTGGGATGCCTTACCTGCCTGGTGTGTTGGGCGACGATGGCATCAACAACCTTGGAGATAGACTCGGGGACTTTGGACTTGCCATGCTCCGTCTTTGGGCTGTGTGGCACTGCATCCTCCTCTTCCGAGCTGAGATCACCCTCGTCTGGTATGGGGGTTGGGGCCAGGTGAACAAGGTAGTCCCGATCTCTTGCATTCTGGGAAAGATGAAGATTGAAAACTGAACAAATATTTTACTTCTTTTCTTTCCTTTTATGGATGTACTGAACTTTGTAAGGAAGGATCTCACAGGGAAAGAGGGAGGAAGGGAAGGGGAGGAAGGGAAGGGGAGGAAGGGATGGGAAGGCAGAGAGACAAAAAGAGAGATACAACGAGAAAAAGGGGGAAGGCATTAGATACAGTGGAGAGAGAGAGAGAGAGAGAGAGAGAGAGAGAGAGAGAGAGAGAGAGAGAGAGAGAGAGAGAGAGAGAGAGAGAGAGAGAGAGAGAGAGAGAGAGAGAAAGCTTGATATGCACTAATTTCTAGCGCCCTACGCTTTAACATGATTAAGATTGGGAGAGAGATATGCCTTAAAAATACATTCATTTTAATCCTTATTTTTACTTGCATCACCAAACTA
>NC_061844.1:17081943-17084443 GCF_019202785.1 Penaeus chinensis
TGGTGGTGATGGTGGTGGTGGTGATGGTGGTGGTGATGGTGGTGGTGATAGTGGTGGTGATAGTGGTGGTGATGGTGGTGGTGATGGTGGTGGTGGTGGTGGTGATGGTGGTGGTGGTGGTGATGGTGGTGATGGTGGTGGTGATGGTGGTGGTGATGGTGATGGTGGTGGTGATGGTGGTGGTGGTGGTGGTGATGGTGGTGGTGGTGGTGATGGTGGTGGTGATGGTGGTGGTGATGGTGGTGGTGGTGATGGTGGTGGTGATGGTGATGGTGGTGGTGATGGTGGTGGTGGTGATGGTGGTGTGATGGTGATGGTGGTGGTGATGGTGGTGGTGATGGTGGTGGTGGTGATGGTGGTGGTGATGGTGGTGGTGATGGTGGTGGTGATAGTGGTGGTGATGGTGGTGGTGATGGTGGTGGTGATGGTGATGGTGGTGGTGATGGTGGTGGTGATGGTGGTGGTGGTGGTGATGGTGGTGATGGTGGTGGTGATGGTGGTGGTGATGGTGGTGGTGGTGATGGTGGTGGTGATGGTGGTGGTGATGGTGGTGGTGAGTGGTGGTGATGGTGGTGGTGATGGTGGTGGTGGTGATGGTGGTGGTGATGGTGGTGGTGATGGTGGTGGTGGTGGTGGTGGTGATGGAGATGGTGGTGATGGTGGTGGTGATGGTGGTGGTGATGGTGGTGGTAATGGTGGTGTGGTGGTGGTGGTGATTCAGGGTGGTGGGATGGAGATGGTGGTGATGATGGTGGTGGTGATGGTGGTGGTGGTGATGGTGATGGTGATGTTGGTGGTGATGGTGGTGGTGATGGTGGTGTGATTGATGGTGGTGGTGATGGTGGTGGTGGTGATGGTGGTGGTGATGATGGTGGTGGTGATGGTGGTGGTGGTGATGGTGGTGGTGATGGAGATGGTGGTGATGGTGGTGGTGATGGTGGTGCTGGAGATAGTGATGGTGGTGGTGATGGTGGTGGTGGTGATGGCGGTGGTGGTGATGGTGGTGGTGATGGTGGTGGTGATGGTTGGCGTGGTGGAGGTGGTGGTGATGGTGGTGGTGATGGTGGTGGTGGAGGTGGTGGTGATAATGGTGGTGGTGATGGTGGTCGTGGTGGTGATGGTGGTGGCGATGGTGGTGATGATGGTGATGGTGGTGCTGGTGGTGATGACGGTAATGATGATGATGGTGGTGGTGATAATGTTGGTGGTGGTGGTGATGGTGGTGGTGGTAGTGGTGATGGTGGTGGTGATTGTGATGGTGGTGGTAATGGTGGTAGTGATGGTGGTAGTGGTGGTGGTGATGGTGGTGGTGATGATGATGATGGTGGTGCTGGTGGTGATGACGGTAATGATGATGATGGTGGTGGTGATGATGTTGGTGGTGGTGGTGATGGTGGTGGTGGTAGTGGTGATGGTGGTGGTGATTGTGATGGTGGTGGTAATGGTGGTAGTGATGGTGGTAGTGGTGGTGGTGATGGTGGTGGTGATGATGATGATGGTGATGATGATGATGATGATGGTGGTGGTGGTGATGATGATGATGATGATGATGTTGGTGGTGGTGATGGTGGTGGTGGTGATGATGATGGTGATGATGATGGTATTTGTAGTGATTGTGAGCCTGTGTTTGTTAACATCTTATTTCCAAGAGAATATACGTTCTCTTCAAATAAATGCTATACATGGCATTAATATTTATAACTGCATTCGCGATCCTTATTATGTCATTCCCAGCTGTATCATATTATCATATCATTAGAAACACAATATGTAAATTCCACGAGTATATATTTACATGAATACACTACCATATTATTATACTCAGTAGAAACTTTTCTTATTTTCCTACAATTATAAGGTCTTATTACTTATCAAAAGCGACACACCTATTCAAATATTCAAATTATACAAATTTAAAATATCCTGGAATTGTTTATGTTGATAATATCCACACGCAGTTGCACGTCATTTCGTGATCTGATATACAGAATAAGGGCTATGCATGGTGTTTACGTTCTAAATACTATATTAGGGCCCAATAGTTAACAGAAGATTGATTTTTCCATTCAGAATTTAGCAAGGATTCAAAAACGTTGGTCATTTTGAAATCTATAATTATATTGACTTTTTTTGTTTCTTTGTCAATACTAAGATTTGCTCAACACGTTGTTTTGTGATTTCTCTTCATTCATAAATTTGCAAGAATACAGAATAATATTATCAGCTGATCAGAGGGTAAACAATATTTACTCCGTTCTCAACTTTAAAACTAATTGAAAATCTATATTAACTGTTTATCAATACAATGGTTTATTTAACACGTTCTCTGATTTCCTTTCATTCATAATTTCACAAGGATACAAAAAGGTGGTTACGCTACCATTCTGCAAAATCAGCTGATCGGAAGTAAACAATTATAAAACTATATAAAAAAAAAACTATGATTATATTGACTTTTCTTGTTTCTTTATCAATACAAAAATTTCCTCTACAAGTCGCT
>NC_061844.1:17091943-17094443 GCF_019202785.1 Penaeus chinensis
TATAAAGAAATTAAATAATTATATTCAAAATAATAGGATGTATCATCTTACGTCACATCTAATCTCTCCTTTCTCCTCAGACAACTGTAATTTGGAAGCAATTTGGTTTAAATAAGGAATATCAGATAAATATGTTATATATTAACAGGCTAAAGAGGCTAAATAAATTATTTTTCATGCTAACGGAAAGGTGTAAACGTTTATTGACTAATGTACAAGAAGCAGTTGGCAGCGCCATGAAACCTATGAAATTATTATAAGTAAATAATAATGAAATTAGAATTAAAGATAATGATAATGAAATAAAAACCGTTGATTAACTACATGTGATATACACGATATAGACAACGTGTCCTAGTATTTGTTTCTAGTGTTTCCCCAGCTTTCACTTGAGTAATTTATTTTTAAAAAATATGAAGGATCCTGCGGGAAAACCTACTATTTAAAACAAAAATGCGGAAAAGGACGATAGTTAATCAGGTCCCGAATAACGCCTGAAATTTGTAGGAGATAAATAAGGAAACTTATTACTTGTCCCGGAAATATCTTGGCCTAGTTAGTCCTTGTCTGTAGAGTTCAGTCCAACCTTACCTGTTTCAGGTACTGTACATTCTAACCTGGCGGTGGCCTGTAGCAGGTCTGTTGGAATGGGGCGGCCTTTGCGAGAGCAGAAGGGGCAGCAAAGGCGGAGAGGAATATAGGCAGGGAAGGTTTATTTCATCGTCCATTGGTGTAAAGCTACAGATGTACTGGAGCCAGCAGCATCCTATCAGACAACGCACATAATTCACGCATGCACACACACACACGCACACACACACTCACTCACTCACTCACTCACTCACTCACTCACTCACTCACTCACTCACTCACTCACTCACTCACTCACACACACACACACACACACACATGTATATATATATATATATATATATATATATATATATATATGTATATGTATATGTATATATTCGTATATAAATAGATAGACTGTTAGATTGATAAATTGATAAAGAGAGAGAGAGAGAGAGAGAGAGAGAGAGAGAGTGAGAGAGAGAGAGAGAGAGAGAGAGAGAGAGAGAGAGAGAGAGAGAGAGAGAGAGAGAGAGAGAGAGAGAGAGAGAGAGAGAGAGAGAGAGAGAGAGAGAGAGAAGCAAGGTCTATATAAGCCTAAGTACTTCCAAAGACCTTGACAGCGACAGCCTGAGTGACTGAGGGCGATCGAAAGCGAAAAGAATGCGCAGGGAATTCGCTCGCTGGAATCCCCGATAGGAAGCTGCAAGATTAAAGCAAACAGATCACAGACGTCGCCCTTATAGTCAATAGGTCCACCGGCTTAATAACGGGACGGAGATTGAGATAGAGCTTTGAATACTCTCTTTTTTGTGTGGGCTTTCTGAATTTTTTTTTTTTTTTTCTTGTTACTGTTATCTATTACCCCCCCCCCCCCCACCCGGTGCCTTTACGGTGTCCTTTGAGACAAGAAGAGGCAGCAGAAAATGTCGTACGGCGGCACTGCAGTGCCTCTCCCGTATCTTCGGTCGTATCCATGGTTATCGGTTAAAATCTATATAAAAAAAAGTTAAATATCATCCATGAAATACGATGGAGTACGAAAAAACAAGCAGAATATCAACCAGAATAGCTGAAATATGCACTCCGTCGTACGCCTGACAACGACGCGGCGTGACCTCCGTCAAGCCATCTTCGCTCAGCTGTTCAGTCGTCATTCAGAAGCCATGGATCCTGGATATATACCTTCTTCTCTCCCGCTCGAAGGCAATTTTCAACTCTATGGACAGAAAAATGGCCGTTGTGTCGTTAGATTAGATCCTTCGGAACTCACGGTGACGAGGGTCGACCATGACACCAAAGGAGAGAGGCGACAGACGATAAAAACGGAGGACATCGTAGGGTGCGTGTGCATGAAGGGAGGGGAAAAGGAACAGAGAAGACACGTCGCGTTTATCACCGTCTATGCCTATCCCCTCTTCGGTTCCTCCAAGAAGAAGGGAAGGAGGAAAAGATTGGCCTTGACCATCGAGGTGGAGGAGAAGGAGTCCTTCGAGGAGAACCTGGATATTGCTAACAGGTGGAGGACGACTTTGCTGCAGGTCGCCAGGAGCAGAGGTAAAGGAAGTGGCAGGAGGGAAGGAAGATAAAGGGAGTGAGTGGCAGAGGGAGAGAGAGAGAGAGAGGAAGAAGGAAAAGAAAGAAAGAATGAATAAAAGAGAAAGAGAGACAAACAGAGGAAGAAAGAATGAATAAAAGAGAGAGACAGACAGACAGACATACAGACAGACAGACAGATAGACAGATAGACAGAGAGGAGGAAGGAAAAGAAAGAAAGAATTAATAAAAGAGAGAGACAGACAGATAGACAGATAGACAGAGAGGAAGAAGGAAAAGAAAGAAAAATGAATAAAAGAGAGAGAGAGAGAAAGAAGACAAGGGAGAGAGATTTAAATTATTTACAGAGGGAGAGAGGAAACCCCTTTTG
>NC_061844.1:17109443-17116943 GCF_019202785.1 Penaeus chinensis
TTATATTTCTATTGATTTACAGTGACAAGAGTTCTGGCCTTGTAATTCATTAGCATTGCTTTTTTAGCCCCTACAGTCTACCAACTCAGGCAAGGGTGACTGGTAAAGGCTGGGCATTCACTATTAAGCCCTACTCCATGCTTGGGTGACTCTGGCTTGTGGTAGGATGCACGAAACCTCCTCCCAACGATTGGGATATAGGCTAGTGAGGTAGTAAGGTGGTTACCCAGCTTGTGTGATTGTTCACTTGATAGCACAATGACGGTTGTCAATGGGTTAAACAAGCATACAGCATTGTTCTGTACCCTTATGACTTGTGCTTCCTTTGGGTGTGTTGCTGTTGCGATGACTACCCGGCTCATGCCTTCAATTACTGTTCCTTGAATGTTTTGCGGGAATGAATTTGATGTCAGATTGCTCCGTGTGTTTGTAAGTGATGAGATATTGACTAAATGGACACTGCCTGTTTGTGTGGATGAATGTATGGTGTGGGTTCTAAAGTATGTTTAGTGGGAAATGATGGAGTGTAAGATTGCTCTGTGAATCACCTTAGATAGGTAAAATACAAAGATAATGACAAATAATATCATTTAAGGGAATTCCTTGTAGGGACAGTGCAAATGAGCGTGCCAGAAAAGAGGAATCATTTTGCTCAAATGTAGTTTTGGATGCTCAGTCAAATAAGCGTTAGAAAAGCAAGGAGGTGAATATGATGCCGTAGAAGGTTTTAAGTGGTGTGAATTATTTTAATGCTGTCCTGCTTGGCTGTGAGAATTTTTCTCCCTAACTTTGTTAAAAGAGTGTACATTTGTAATACTGTAATTCAGACAGTGGAGATTTATCACCGATTGTTTTAACTGTTCTTATCTTTTTGTTGTTGTTTTCTGTATTTACTTGCATTTCAAGTAGAAATGTATATTTTGCCCAAGCAACAATCAGTAGAATTGTTGGTCATGGTACACATTTATATGACTTTGCAATTGTTCCCAGAAAATACATTCAGTATTTCCCAGTTAACAATGAACATGTTAGAAGTTGGTGTTGTGTGTCATATCAAGGGAACACAGCCGTGTACTTACATGTTATAAGGATTTTACAAAAGGTATAGAAATCTTTTATGGTTCAGTCTATTGGTAGTGAAATTCAAGTGCTCTAGCATTCAAAAGTTTATACACATACACACTTATTAATAGTGATGTATACATATACTGCATATGCATTCCCATAATCTTGAGATTATTACGCCTCTGGGTCAAAACTGGTGCCTGATTTATTGTTATTCCCAGGAATTGTCATTTCTTTTAAGGAGGACAATTGATAGAAGGTAGCACTAGTCTGGAAAGTTTCTCAATTTTTCTAACATTGCCTTATCTGACTTGTATAGCAAAAATAAGCATTCCAGTTATTTAAAAATTTCACTTCATTTGTACGGTAAATTGCCTTGATGGTAAAATTATATGAACCAAAGTAATCAAGTGGTTGAAACACACTGATTATATTGCAAATTTAGCAGAAGTACTGATTGTTTATGTAAAGTGTGACATTAAAAGTGCATATTAGCTTTGTGAATAATGTGGATTATGTTATAATAATGCATAATATTATTTGAATCGACAATAATCATATTCATTGGCACTTATATTTGGCTTCATTGGTTATTAATGTGATAAGTTGTTCTCAAAAGTATTTTAGAATGATGTATGTCTACATATGTGTTTTAGTCTACAAGGCTCTGAGATCCTTTTTTTTTTCATTCTTTCTTTCTTTTTAGTTCAAAAACAAAAAAAGGAAATATAGAAATATATCCAATGATAGGATATGAAAATGTGCAAATTGTTGATGTTCATATTAAATATTATTATATAATATATAATTTCCAATAAAGACACTTAAAAAATATCTGTTGTTCTTTCCCATGATTCGTAACTAATTAAGAGATCTCATGTTGTATCTCCATTGTGTTGCATAGACAATAAGTGCAAAAATCCATAATATGATTTGCTTTGATAACACTATTGTTAGCATTATAGTATAGAATTCATGAAATCTCCAAAACAAGAGAATTCAGGAAATGGTTTTTTTTTTTTTATTGCTTATGTAAATTTAGAGTAATTTTCTTGCTTGTTGTTGTTGTGGAGGACTTAAGAGACAGAGACTGAGGCCCTATGCAGAGGATCACCCCTAGCTTGACTGCAGCCCTCACCTCGACTAATTTTGCAGGTCGTTTTCTCCTCTTTTCCTTTTAATTCTCTTCATCATCCCCTCCTTCTGTCCACTTATCCTAATCAATAACTCATTTTTACCTTTTATGCCACAATACTTTACTACAGTGCTATATTACCTTTGATGTGTAGCACATTTATTTGTTTTAACTAATCATTAACTATTAACATTAATTTGCATTGTTCTGGGCAACTTCAATATTTCAATGTGGCTGTGATCGAGATGTCTGTTGGTTTCCATGGCTCAGGAACTGACCCCAGCAGCGAGAACCGAGACTTTGCTAGGTCCCAGATATGGAGGATTTCTGGCTCCTGGTATCAGCACTCCAACCCGCAATGCTGGATATGGTTATAGTGATACGGGCACTGTGGCCAAGTAGAATGACCACATTCTTGCCAGCACGCAATGCAGGATCCTCTAGAACTGCAGGGTTCACCAGAGTGCCGAGTTCTGTGGCACTGACCATAGGCTGGTTGTGGCTACCCTATGAGTCCACTTCAAAAGTCCTTGTCCTTGTCCATCAGCAAGGAACCTCCTACCCTAACTGAGGTTAAGGAAGCGATCTCTAAGCTGAGCTGGGAAAGCTGCAGGCATATCTGATATCCCTGCTGAACTGCTAAAGGATGGGGGTGAACCTTTGGCACAGGAGTTGCATATAGTCTTGACTGCCATCTGTCCTTGTCCATCAGCAAGGAACCTCCTACCCTAACTGAAGTTAAAGGAGCGATCTTTAAGCTGAGCTGGGAAAGCTGCAGGCATATTTGATATCCCTGCTGAATTGCTAAAGGATGGGGGTGAACCTATGGCACAGGAGTTGCATATCACGTAGTCAAGTCTAGGTGTGGTCATCCCTCTCTCGAAGGGGAAAGGGGATTGATGGGACTGTAGCAACTGCCGTGGTATCACACTATTCAGTATACCAATCAAGGTTTTCAACCACATTCTTCTGAAACGGATCCGCATCCACCTACTAAGACACCAGAGACCGGAGCAGTCTGGATTCACTTCTGGCAAATCCACAATACGGCGTGTCCTAGTGCTTCGAGTAACTGTGGAACGCCATTATGAGTTTGGTCGTGAGCTGCTTCCAGCTTACATCAGGAAGGTGTTTGACTCGGTGCATTGGAGATCTTGAGACTTAGGGGAATTCCGACACAGATTATTGGCTTAATAGCAAGCTTATATACTGGTAAATGCTGTAAAATGTGGTTGGGGCCTGTGGTGCAAGGTTGTGTCCTTGCACCAACACTTTTCAACACTTGCATGGAATGGATAATGGGCAGAGCTACTATCCAAAGACAGTGTGGAGCAACACTGGGCAATATCAAGGTCACAGTCCTTGACTTTGCCGACGATGGTGCTATCCTATCCGAGTCTCTTGAATCACTGGTGGCGGCTCTTGATGCATTTAGCAATAAGGAAGTCTTCTGGACCAAAACCAAGATCCAGGATTTTGGGGGCCTGTTAGGGGAACCCGTTTAGTCCATACCTGCTTGCGGTGAGGACGTTGAAGTCACAGACAGCTTTACATACCTTGGTAGCATAGTCCATGTCTCTGGGCTGTCAGACCAAGTAGTCAGTAGACGGATTGGTCTGGCAGCAGGAGCCATAAACTCCATCAACAAGAGCATTTGGAGATGTCGGTACCTATGCAGAAAGACCAAGCTAGTGTCTTCAAGGCCTTGATACTGCCAGTTTTGCTGTATGGAAGCGAAACCTTGTCGCTCTATAGTGCTTTGTAGTCTCGTCTTGATGCCTTTTGTAACAAGTCCCTACGACAAATCATGCGAGACAATCCTGGAGGAGGCCCCTGGGACGACCTAGGAGGTCATGGCTTGGGCAGCTCGACCAGTTAGGAGTTAGAGATGGGCCGAGGGCCTGCGTGGAGACTTGCCACGAGGGACCCCCGTGGCAGGAAGCGAAGGGTGGATGCGGCCATGTTGGCGTTAGCCCTCCGATGATGATGATAACCTATTAACCATTTAATCATAAAATATCTTGTCTGGGGAACAATGCATATTAGAAAATGTACCCATGAATAGATATAATACACTGCATGTATGCGTCATTGCTCTTCATCCACCATTCTTTATATTACTTTTGTTCCACATTAAAAGTATTCTTTACAGTTAATATACAGCTTTTGTACTGCCATTAAATCACACGTATGTTGGATAAGTATCTGAACTGCCAGTGAAGTCGCCATCCGCGTGTAGTGTACTATAGTTATGCGAACGGAATTTTAATTTATAGTACTGCAGGACTTTTTACTTCTCTCAATTATACTCAAAATCCTAAAAGAAATTCCAGACACTAATGCGAGATAAACAGAACGTAAGAGGCAGGTTTCGTATTAATAGGAAAGAAAAGGCCACAAGGTCGTTCCGTAGCTCCCGGAATTGAGTTTAATTACGGTGTGTGAGTCACTGCGTAAACAGGCGTGGCCGTTCACGCTTTGTGTAGCGGGATTCCGGGAATGTCTACTGTCTTCGTTTTTTCCTTGTTGTTTGCGCATGTGGCGTAATGCGAAAGTTTTCTAAAATAGTAAGAAAGTAAATGGAACTTTCGTGTTTATGTACCTATATTTGTATCTGTCTATCTACATATCTATCTAACAATCACTCAGTCTATACATGTATTTATTTCTCCATATGTATGTACACTAAAACGAACCTTCACCCATACAATCTAAGAGATTCCCCGGGACATCCAGGGGGGAATTCCCGGGTGTTATCTGTTATTCTTTTCCGGCGAAAGACCAGAGCGGAGCATAACGGGAAGGTGGTGTGTGCGGAGGGGAAAGAGAGGAAGAGAGGAAGAGACAAAGACAGATAGATAGATAGAAAGAGAGGGGGGTAGATAACATATTTATGAGTACACACACACATATACATACATAAACTCGTTTATATATATATGTATATATATATATATGCATATACATATACACATATACGCACACACATATGGCAATGCACACACACACACACACATACATACACACATATATATGTATATACATATATACATATTTATGGACACACACACACACACACACACACACACACACACACACACACACACACACACACACACACACACACACACACACGTATTCCCGATGAACAGCGCCAAAATACACCTGTTACTGACAAAGCAGGGATGCTTGATACGTCAATATAAATATAGACATTGGACTGATACCACAGCGTCGCACTCGCATTTCGGTTTATTCAATAACAGTCAAACCTGTAATTTAATATACTGGGATATAAGTCGGCGTTGCTGTTATTTTATAAGCTAACGTATGAATGCCATACTAACAAATAACACGTCACATATGATAGTTAATTTATTTTCGTTTATTGTTTCTATTATTTCTATGGTAGTGATAATAGTGATAAAACACCAGATACTGGGGGCACATGGTACAAAGTTTGTAAAGAACTTAGCACGGGCACTTAATGCATACTAGCAAGTTAGCAGATTAACAGGGCAATTTCCTTATTGACTGTAAACCTTTTCACGACACAAAACTACACTCTGGAAACACACAACTCCAGGGGAGATATTAGACATGGTTTGTAAACAGAGCAATAGTTGTAAGTCGCGACTCAAGGATAAGCATATTTCGTACCTTATGCCCAGTGAGAATATGGGTGTTGATTAGTTTGTTTGTTGTTTTCTTAAGTTAATAAGTAGGTCGTGTGCTTGATTTTCGCCTTCTCAGATGTGTTATGGAAGGTAAATATTACATGCTTCACAGAGCCTCCTCGGACACGGAATATTAGTGACTCAACCAGTGGCCAGAAAGAGAACGGTCTGGCCTCGAGAACAAATACTGTGCTTTTATCATAAACTTCTCGCCGCTGTTAACACCATATAGTTATCAGCATCATTTTTTTTTTCACAATCTAAAAGTTTATCAATAAAAAAAAAAAAGACTAAATAAGGTGAGGAAATATTTTTTCGCTCCTCTATTATATCAATCTTTCTATCCTAAACTTTATCGTGAATTCCAGTAAGCAGAAAATTCAGCTTGGATTAGCTATACTTAATGTGAAGAAATTGAATTATTTTATGATCAGTCCTTTCGTGTTAAACCAAAGGTAAACCAAATAGAAAAAAATAACTTTATCTCTCTCACCGTATAATCAGCTGTTACACTGTCATTCAAAATGTTTGTATCATGAAGAGATTTGTCATGCACGCGTGTCTGACTCTTGTCTTTTAAGAGGTATTAGCGTGATTAAAACGACACGAGGAAGATTAAATAAACTTAGTATTGAAAAATCGGCAATCCTTTTTTTTCCGCTTGTTATTTTAACAGTTGACTAGAACTGCGCATTTCTCGATTAAGAATTCTACCGTAGGCCTATCCAGGTCTAGGGAAATACTCCTCTCGACCTTGAGGCCTAAATCGGAAATCGAAGCCAGCGCTGACCCATATTCTTTCGTCCAGTTTGTTAAAATTGTTCAGTGGCCGAGCCAGTGAATATTCCTATATACGGATATACATATACATTTACCTATCTATTAATCCGGTAGATATGTATATCTAAACTGATAGATATACATTTACTTCTGTGTATATGTATGTCCGTATAATGAATATTCATAGGGTTAGGCCTCGCACAATTTTAACAAACCGGGCGTTTTATCACGAAATGCGAAATCCAAGCCGTTGTTATCTATAATGATAATATGAACAACAATAACAGAAATAATGATCATAACAATATCATTATTATAATTATCAATACTACTTACTATCAATATTATTGTCATCATCATCCTCACTGCCATTATCATTATCATTATTGTTTCTATTGCTATCATTATCTTTATGGTCGTCATTATTGCCATTGTTATAATTATCAGCATGTTTCATCATTATCACCATTATATTAGCCCATTTATATGTGTATATATATAAATATATATATATATATTCAATGTACGCCTTAGCCCATCTGTATGTATATATATATACACACACACACTCATACATACGCACAAACACATATATATTATATATACACTAATATGTATAAATATTTATATACATACATTTTATATGTATATATATATTGTACATGCACAATATATATATATATATATATATATATATATATATATACATATATATGTATATATATGTATATATGTGTGTGTGTGTGTGTGTGTGTGTGTGCACACATACGTTTCAATCATATCTGAATAAGGTTCTAGCTTCAACGAAACAATAAACATTAGACAGAAGTACGAACGGTAGTG
>NC_061844.1:17121943-17124443 GCF_019202785.1 Penaeus chinensis
CCGCGACCTCCCCGTCCCCTCGCGAAGAACGGAAGGAAGAACGACCCTAAACCCCAAGATGTCAGTCTCTCTAGAAACGTTCGGCGTGCCCCAGAAGAAGGCGTCGGACATCGAGATCCTGAAGCCGCTGAAGAATCTGATCACGTCGAGGTACCAGACGGCCGAGCAGGAGAGTTACATCGGGGCCATCAACGAGCTCGCCAAGTTAAGGACCAACGCCGTCGCCAAGAACCTCGAGTGCCACGAGTCCTCCCTCGACGTCGTCTACAGGTGGGTGCTCCTGCTGGTGCCGGAGGGAGGGGGAGGGGTCTTGGGGGGGATTTTGGGGTATGGTGAGGGAATTGGGGAGTTGGGGGGATTTTGGGGAACGGTGAGGGAAATGGGGAGTTGGGTGAGTTTTGGGGAACGGTGAAGGAAATGGGGATCTGGGGGAATTCTGGGAATTGCCAGAAGAGGGAATTCATTGGGAATTGGGAGAGGAGGGAATTAATTGGGAATTGGGATAGGAGGGAATTCATTGGGAATTGGGAGAGAAGGGGAAACATATAGGAATTGCAAGAGAAGGGAGTTTGTGATTGTCTGTGGGTGGGATTTGGGAAGGAAGGATATTTGGGCATTCTGGGGGAGGAATTTGGGATGGTGAGGAAAGGTAGGAATGAGGGACGTGTTGAGTCACGAGGGAGGAAGGAAGGAATTTGGACCTATGAGGTGGTTATTTTGAATTTTGTCACCTATGGGTCTTTCCTTGTTGTTATTGTAAGTTTGGAAATGACAGAGAAGGCACTGCTTTAGTAATATGAACAATCTGCAACAAATTACGAGGGAGGAATTGGGAATTATGCAGTTCTGGTTTTGAGTTTTGTCGTCTTGGACTTTCCTTTGTGTTGTTGTTATTGGAAATTATGAATGATCACCACACCTGAAATCAGACACTAGATATAACAAGCCTAACTTCACCCTTAACTATAACAGTAGAACCCTTTGAAACAACTTAAAAACAAAACTCTAAATTTACATACACAATACCCTGAGAGTTGAGATTTTTACTTATTTTCCAGGGAACTTTGATATTATTTTAACCCAATGCCAACGGGCATGACATGTACGGTCATGCCATGACCACTGTGAGTTTACTTTATTAGTTGTTTTTGCACATAAATGGCTGCCAATGAGCCAATTACAAGTACTGCTTGTCTTGCCAAAAATATTTTACTTTACCTTATTTGGCTGTTACTAATGTTTAATATAGTAATTATAATGTTTATAATAAAAGCACCATTGATATTCATAGCACAAGTAAAAAAGTTTTTTTCCCATCAATTTAAGGATAGGTGAAATTAGGCAAAGTCACAAGGCCTACTAATTGATTCCTTTGTGGCTAAGCACCAGCAGAGCCATCTATGTGTAGAGACATTTCACAAAAACAGTTTAAAAACTAGCATAGCATATTCCCCATTTTTTATTCATTTTCCCTGGTGGCGTGTGGTTAACCCATTCGCCGGAGATTTATGTTTTGTCCCCTGTAGTTTTTGGTGAATTTTGTTACAGACAGATGGCACCACATATGCTCAGCCGGCAAGGAGTCTATCAGTAGCCTTAGTTACCGATCCTGACTTTCCCATTCCTTGAATTGGTGGGAAAATGTTTTTTTCTTATTAATACTATCGCTATCAATACTGTTATTATTATTATTGATGTTATAATTATTAAATTGTCATTAAAATCTTTTAGACAAAGAAATAATACAAAAGACCCTTTCCTAAAGTGAAGGAAGACGGTAAACAGGTGAGATAGGTAGTTCTGATAACTGGCTATTTGGTGATTAAGAACTTGTAGAGCCATCTATGTGTAAATACAATAAATAAACATGTATTACAGTGGGGATGGCATGTATTCTTGCCACATGGGGGGAATGGGTTAAGGGTGTGAACATTGTGTAATCTGAAATGTTAGATTGTTGGGTGTTATCATGGTGTTCCATAGATTCTTTTGAAACAGGTCAATATCAAATCTCTAAATTTACCTTCTAAATAACCTCAGGTGTTATTTGAGATGTTTACATGTTTTCCTGGTAACTCTGATATCATTTTGAGGTTGTGAACATTGTGTAATTTGAAATGTTATGTTATTGGGTGTTATAATGATGTTATATAGATTGTTACGATGTTTGAGATATTTTCATGGTGTTAATTGTAGTGTTACCAGGTTGTTTATTTTAGTTATTATCTGGTGTTGTATTTAGTTGTTTATGTTATTTATGGCACCTTTACATTGATTTGAAGAGATGATTTAGTTAAAGCAAATTATAGTTATATTATGTATTAGTATTGCTATTTTATTCTACTTCAATTTGTCTTGAGTTATTGTTTTCCAGTATATAATTATGGGGTGATTTGCAAGTCGGCATTATCTGGAGAAACTGTCATTTATACATAACCCAGTTATGCATGCAAGAATGTTGTGGCTTTGTTTACATTCTCTTTTTTTTATAATCTGTGTA
>NC_061844.1:17131943-17136943 GCF_019202785.1 Penaeus chinensis
AGTGCAGCAGGCCCTCGTGGCCTATGACACTCGCAAGCAGGAGCTGGTGTCCTCGGAGATCGGCCATCTCCGGGAGAGCACACAGCTGCTCAACTCAATCCTGGCTTCCCTCAATCTGCCCGCGGCCATTGAGGATGTGGGTGGGGAGAAGGTGCCCCAGTCCCTCAGAGAGAAGTCCAGCTCTGTGGTGGAGCTTGGAGGCTGCGAGGTGAGACAAGGCTTGTAGTCTCTTTGCAGGATTGATTCAATTAATTTTTTTTTTTTCTTTCTTTCTCTCTTTCTTTCTTTTTTTGTTTCCTCATTATATTCTTGCCTTACCTATTCTCCTGATTGCCTCTCCTCTCTTCTGTCTCCTTTTTCTCTATTTCTGTTACCATAGCCATATCCATATCCATATCCATCCTCATCCTCCTCCTCCTCCTCCTCCTCCTCCTCCTCCTCCTCCTCCTCCTCCTCCTCCTCCTCCTCCTCCTCCTCCTCCTCCTCTCTCCTCCTCCTCCTCTCTCCTCCTTTATACCACCTTTCTCTTTTCTTTCTCCTCCCTCATTTCCTTCTCCCCCTTCCTCTTTTCCTTCTCCCCCTTCCTCTTTTCCTTCTCCCCCTTCCTCTTTTCCTTCTCCCCCTTCCTCTTTTCCTTCTCCCCCTTCCTCTTTTCCTTCTCCCCCTTCCTCTTTTCTTCCTCTTCCTACCTTCCTCTTCCTCTTTTTTTTCGAACTTCCTCTTTTCCTTCTCTTCCTCCCTTTCTTTCTTCCTCTTTTTCTCCTACTTCCTCTTTTCCTCCTCCTCCTCCTCCCTCTCCTTCCTCTTTCCTCTTTATCCTCTTTCATCATTCTTATCATCCTCCTCCTCCTCTACCTTTGTCTTTTCCTTCTCCTCCTCTTTCCGCTTTTCCTCCTCCCCCTCCTCCTCCTCCTCCTCCATTTCCTCCTTTTCCTCTTCCTATTTCTTCCCTCCTCCTTTTCGTTACCCTCCATTTTTTTCCTCCTCCTGTCAAAATGGTGCTTTACTAATTCCTCATTTCATACCCCAGGCCCTGCAGAAGATGATCTCAGAGCTGCCAGACCTCCTAACCAGGAACAAGGAGCTGCTGGAGGAGTGCGAACGTTCTCTGAAGGAAGAGCACGAGTCAGACAGCCAGTTGCGCACCCAGTTCAAGGAGCGCTGGACCCGCACCCCCTCAGAGAACCTCACCACCACCTTCCAGACCAACGCCCAGAAGTACAGGTGAGGGAGGCCGTGCAGAGGTGTGGGGTTTGAAGCGGGTCTGGGAAGGAGGGGAGTGGGAAGGGGTAAGGAGGGATGGGGAAGGGGAAGAGGAGTGGGAGGAGTGGGGGAAGGGAAAGGGGAGGGGGAATGGGAATGGAAAGATGTGGAAGTAGCAGTGGCTAGGGAAGGGGGTGGGAAGTGGAAAGGGGGAGAATTTTATTGAAAATTTCCTGCTGCATCAACATTTAATGTCATTAGTGGTGTATTCAAAATATAGTAATAGTGTGAGGCTTGGGGGCATAGTCCCCAGGTAAGGAAGTGCTATGTAACATCAAGGGTCATATGGTGCTATAGTAAAGTATAAAAGCAAAAAGGGTTAGGATTGAGTTAATCATTATGAAGTTACAGGCTGAACAGTACAAGAGGGGAGTATGGTAGTGAAAAGGGTAGAGAGGAGGAGCTGATGGGGTAAAGTATAAGGTAAATGTTGTTAGAAGAAGGAGGAGGTAAGGGAGTAAGGAGCATTATGATAAAGTATTGTGATGAAAAATGAGTTAACTATTAGGATAAGCGGACAGAACAATGGGATGAATAAAAGGAAAAGGAGAGGGAGAGAAGAGAAGACCTTCCCCCATGCAAGGGATTGTGGGGGAAGGGAGAAGGAAAAGGAAGAAGAGGTGTAAAAGGGAAAAAAAAAAAAAAAAGAGTAGAGACAGGGAAGGAGGAGAGGTAACTTCCTACTCATCATTCATTGCCTGAAGCTTGCTTGTATCATAATTTGTATTGCTTATTATGTATTACTATATTGTTATCATTATTAATATTATTATTATTATTATATATTTTTTAATTAATTTATTAATTTATCTTACTTATTACTCGCCACATGATTGGCAACACCTCGTCCATAAGTGACACTTCTTTCTCCTCGCGCTCCAAACAGGAAAGTCATCGACACGGCCATGAGTGCAGACACAACCATCCGGGAGAAGTACGAGTCCCACAAGGAGGGCATGGAGCTGCTGTCGGCCGGACCAGAGAACATTGCCGGGGCCCTCCCTTCAGCCAGCTCCACCACCGACGGCAGCGACCCGGCTGTCGTGAGGCTCAAGAAGCTGATGGAGGATGTGGAGACGCTCAAGGTGGGGCTCGGTTTTGCTTTGGGTTTTCCTTTTGTATTTTGTTGTTTGTTTTTTATTACTAGAAGTATTCTTATTCTTATTATTGTTGTTGTTGTAACATTCTTTTTCTTAATGTTATAACATTTATTAATAATTATAATGATAATTACAACAATTACAATAGTAATGGTAATAGCAGTAGTAAAAGTAAGATTAATGGCATTTTCCTTTATTAGGCTGAACGAGATGCAATTGAGTGCGAGCTGAAGAGTGCAACGGTTGATATGAAGAATGTGTTCCTTAATGCACTAGCTCAGGATGGTGCCATTAATGAGCAGGGAATGTCAGCGGAGAGCCTGGGCCGCGTCTTTGGCCCCCTGCAGAAACAGGTGAGAGAGTGAGAAATGTTCGTCTTGGGGGATTTTATGGTGATTATTACTCAAATTATTTATTTATTTATTTATTTATTTATTTATTTATTTATTTAATTTTTTTCTTTAAGGTAGACAGGAAGGTTATTGATAATCAATATAAATGAAAGGATATTTGGATTTTTTCTCCTCTCTCTGTCTCACACTTTCAGTTTTTGAAAGGTTTAATCTAAGTAAGCTAGTATAATACATTGTAGCTCATCATCAAAGTCTCTTATACATTGAGCTTAGTGTTTGTGTTCAACTTACGGAATGAAATAACTCTGGCATCTTTCAGGTGAAGGAAAGCATAGAGCGTCAGGAGGAGCTGGTCAAGAACATCCAGGAGGCCCACAAGGACTTCAGCCATGCCGTGTCTGGAGCGGGAGGCGAGCGCGAGGCCATGATGAAGAAACTGGCCTCAGCCTATGACAATTTCATCGAGCTGCGCAGCAACCTCACAGAGGGCACCAAGTTCTACAATGACCTCACACAGTTGCTGGTCAACTTCCAGACCAAGATCAATGACTTCTGCTTTGCCAGGAGGACTGAGAAGGAGGAGCTGCTGCGGGATCTGACACAGGGCCTGGCCAACCAGAACTTAGGATCGGCACCTAACCCTCCTGCGCACCATCAGGAGTCAGCAGGCCAGGCCAAGTCTCCCCCTCCTCGTCCCCCTCCCCCAGCACTCAACCCCTACCAGGGTGCACCCCAGATGCCACAGGCACCTCCAGCACAAGCACCCCCAGGCCAGGCTCCCATTCCTGGGGCTCCTCCTGCTGCAGGTGCAGTGCCCCCACACTACGGCGCCCCACAGAACCTGCCTTACCCCGTCAACCCCACAGGGATGCCCACCCCACAGGGCTATGTATACTCCAGCTACCCTGTCTATACTCCAATGCCTCAGGGATACAACCCATACTTCCAGCAGCAACCTGGTTATGCCACCGCACCCTACCCACAGCAGCCCTACACTGCCTACCCCTTCCCTCCTCAAGGACAGCCTCCACAACAGCAGCATTGGCCCCCACAGTAAAGGTACCCCAGTATGCTCCTAGGTCACAAGCCCTCACTGTTCATGTTGCCGTCAGTGTAATGATTTTTTGTAACTCATTCTCCGCTGAATTGTGAGGGTTTGTCACTCCAAGTCCTGACAGTGGTCCACTGGTGATAACACGAGGGTGCTGTTTTAATGTTATCGTTTCGTATGGCCAATAAATATCATATTGTAAGCTGCTCCTGTCATTTCATTTTTATTATTATTATTTTTTTTTTGTGTGTTTTGTTATCATAAGTTGTATGTGATGTAGGGTAGATTTGTCCTTTTTATTTCTAGGTTTTAATCCTCTCCCTAAGTGTATTTTCTACTGCCTGCTGTACTGAAGAATGCTGTCCTGAGTAATTGATAAGTCTGTATATGCATTGCTTGGAGAGTAGAAACTGTTTGTGTGTCCGCTCATTCTTATCTTTTTTTTTTTTTTTTTTTTTTTTTTTTTTTTCTGTGTTATAGTAGTTCTCCCTTGCGCAGTTTCATGTGCGAGGAGAACTGCCGGGGTTGTACGGGAGCATGATGCTCTTCTCTATATCACTGATTTGGATTTATGAAAGTGGTACTTGCCTTCAGGAAGGGAACCTGTCCATATTGCCCCTTCCGTGATAACTTGTTTTGATTAATTTCTCTTACACGTGCCAGAAGCATTATGTTAGCTTTGCAATAATCATGATGATTAATGCCTGCCAAGTGAAGATCATGCTTTGCTTGTTGTTGAAGAAGAAAATAAGTATTACTTTCCTGATGTACTGAATATAAACTGTATAGAATTATAAATACAAGGAAAATTATTAAATATATGTGAAATTATATAAATGCATGTTTTTAGTTTCCTTGTTTAATAGATTTTCTTTGTGAGAAAGAAAAGCATTCATTGTTGAATACTTTGTTAGGTGTGTATGACTGCCTTGATGGGCCAGAGAGTCGTGTTGCATGAAGGGATGTTTTTGTGCATGTGAATTGTTTCTGTATCTGTTAAAGAAAATATAGTTCATCCTTTGATTATAAATGTATGTGACTGGAATCACCTTCAGCCCCCTGCACTTCAATACAAGCTCTTGACTGAGATAGTGGTATTTAGGTAAGTTACTGCTGAAAGGTAGAGAAGAAGAGACTTTTAACGGGAATAAACTGTTATTCAGAATAATATAAAACAGTAGTAAAAGATGAGGATTAGTAAAAAATAAATGCACGATTTCCCATCTTGTTCTC
>NC_061844.1:17151943-17154443 GCF_019202785.1 Penaeus chinensis
AAAGATAGATAGATAGATAGATAGATAGACAGATAAACAGTCAGTCAGTCAGTCAGTCAGTCAGTCAGTCAGTCAGTCAGACAGACAGACAGACAGACAGACAGACAGACAGACAGACAGACAGACAGACAGTCAGACAGACAGACAGACACAGACGACGATTCATACAGTGAGCCATCACATTATAAAGAAAACCCAGAAATCCAGTTCAGTATCGGATTAAACAAGACCCAAGCGGCGGGGTCACGGGGTCACGGGGTCACACGCGCGCACCCGTTTCCCGGTTCCTGTCTCCTGGAATCCCGGCGTGTCTGCGGGGGAGTGGGGGTGTGGGGGGTGTGGGGGTGTGGGGGGTGGGGGGGTGATGTGTCTGTGATTTGGGAGGTTAGGTGTGTGGGTGTGTGGGGTGGGGTAGGGGGGGATGTTTGCTTGTGTGTGTGTGAAAATAAACATAAACGTACATATGTAGACATACGTACACACGAAGCATATGATATTAAGTGAATGTATTATCCTCTCTCCCTCCCCGCTCTCTATTCTCTCCCTCTCCCCCGCATCTTCTCTCCCTCTCCCTACCCTTACCCCCCTTCTCTCTCTCTCTCTCTCTCTCTCTCTCTCTCTCTCTCCTCTCGCTCTCTCTCTCTCTCTCTCTCTCTCTCTCTCTCTCTCTCTCTCTCTCTCTCTCTCTCTCTCTCTCTCTCTCTCTCTCTCTCTCTCTCTCTCTCTCTCTCTCTCTCTCTCTCTCTCTCTCTCTCCCTCTCCCTCCCTCCCTCCCCCCCTCCCTCTCTCTCTCTCCCTCCCCCTCCCCCTCTCTCTCCCCTCCCCTCCCCCTCTCCCTCCCCCTCTCCCTGTCCATGTTAACAGTGAATAACTTCTCTCCGGACTCCGTTGATGTTGACCTTCCGTGTCTCTCGATCCCGTCTGCGCGGCGAACACGTTGATTCATGTTCAAAGGTTCTCCAGGCTTTCACGGAATCGGACGCGGGGGTGCGTGCGCGGGGGTGCGTGCGCGGGGAAATGTGGTGGATTTGGGTAGATTGTATTAAATGTTTACGGATATTTACGTGTGTGTGTGTAGGTACAGGAGGGATATGTCGTATTCATAAGCGTACACAAAGATGTACACGCGTACGTAAACGCAGACGAACACGCATCATACATACACTCACGTATACGCACACGAACCCACGCACAAGCAAACACGTACACGCACACGCACAAGTACACGCACAGACACTGGCGTGGGTTTTCTTTTTCATCATAGTTCGGTGGATTTCTTTTATTAAAAACTTTCTTCTTTCTATTGCGACACAAACTCGCTCAGTAGTGTTTTTCTTGTTTTGTCTTTCCTTACTTTATCTCCCTTTGTCTGTCTCTGTCTGTCTGGCTGTCTCTCGCTGTCTCTCCGTCATCATCATCATCATCATGATTATCATCGAACTTCATCATCATCGTCATTATCATCAGACACACACACACACACAATCACACAATCACACAATTACACAAGCACACACACACACAAGCACACACACACACACACACACACACACACACACACACACACACACACACACACACACACACACACACACACACACACACACAATCACACACACAATCACACACTAATAAACAAGCAAACACACACACATACATACTGTATATATATACATACGCACACTGACACAGACCCCCCCCCCCTCTTTTTCCCACGTGATAGGCAGCGAAGAGAAGTGTCGCCTTCCTCAACCCAGGACTTGAAACTATCGGCCGTGGTCTGTGGTGTTCTCAGCATGTACTTTGGTCGCATTTTGGTTGAGGGCTGGTGGCTAAAGTTTGCTTGATTGTTTGACTGTACTTAAAAATACAGTAGTCATAATTGCTAATCATATCAGCCACGTCTCCGCGTATCTACATCCAGATAGCGTTATTTAAAAAAAATTATATCGATATAAATACAGACAGACTGATAGTGTTATTTAAGAAAATCCATTGGAAAAATCCAGATAGTGTTATTTAAAAAAATCCATTAAATTATCTTTCTCTGTTTATATATATATATATCTATCTCTATATCTATATCTATATCTCTCTATCTATATCTATATCTCTCTATCTATCTCTATATCTATAGCTATATCTATAGCTATATCTCTCTCTCTCTCTATCTATCTATCTATCTATCTATCTATCTATTTATCTCTCTCTCTCTCTCTCTTTCTCTCTCTCTCTCTCTCTCTCTCTCTCTCTCTCTCTCTCTCTCTCTCTTCTCTCTCTCTCTCTCTCTCTCTCTCTCTCTCTCTCTCTCTCTCTCTCTCTCTCTCTCTCTCTCTCTCTCTCTCTCTCTATATATATATATATATATATATATATATATATATGTGAAACACAGAATTCCGTATCTATTTACTCCTCGCCTCGCCTCGACTGATTACGTGCCCGGGCTGTGTGCCGATCCGCTGACCCTCGTGTGTGAGGAGGGGCAGCCGGGCGCCAG
>NC_061844.1:17159443-17165228 GCF_019202785.1 Penaeus chinensis
GAGGGTTGGGTGGGGGTTGTAGGGGAAGGTAGGGGAGGAAGTGGTGGGGAAGGAGGGTTGGGTGGGAGTTGTAGGGGAAGGTAGGGGAGGAAGTGGTGGGGAAGGAGGGTTGGGTGGGGTTGTAGGGGAAGGTAGGGGAGGAAGTGGTGGGGAAGGAGGGTTGGGTGGGGGTTGTAGGGGAAGGTAGGGGAGGAAGTGGTGGGGAAGGAGGGTTGGGTGGGGGTTGTAGGGGAAGGTAAGGGAGGAAAGTGGGGGAAGGGGGGTTGGGTGGGGGTTGTAGGGGAAGAGGGGGAATGGTGGGAAGGGGGGTGGGGGGTTTTGTAGGGGGGGGGTAGGGAGAAGTGGTGGGGAAGGGGGGTTGGGGTGGGAGTTGTGGGGGAAGTAGGGGGAAAAGTGTTGGGGAAGGAGGTTGGGTGGGGGTTGTGGGGGAAGGTGGGGGAGGAGTGGTGGGAAGGAGGTGGGGGGGGGTTTGTGGGGAAAGGGTGGGGGGGAAAGTGGTGGGAAGGAGGTTGGGGGGGGTTTTTGTAGGGGAAGGTGGGGAATGGGTGGTAGAGGTTGGGGTGGGGGTTGTGGGGGAAAGGGAGGGTTGGGGGTTTGTGGGGAAGTGGGGAGGGTGGGGGGGAAGGGGGGTTTGGGGTGGGGGTTGTAGGGGAAGGTAGGGGAGGAAGTGGTGGGGGGGGGTGGTGGGGTTGGGGAAGTGGGGGAGGGTGGGGGGGAAAAGGAGGTTGGGGGGGGGTTGTGGGGGAAAGGGTAGGGGAGGAAGGGTGGAAGGAGGTTTGGTGGGGTTGTTGGGGGGTAGGGGGGGGTGGGGGGGGGTTGGGTGGGGGTTGTGGGGGTGGGGGGGTGGGGGGGGGGGTTGGTGGGGTGTGGGGGGTGGGGGGAAGTGGTGGGGGGGGGGGTTTGGGGTGGGGTTGTGGGGGGTGTTGGTGGGGTTGTGGGGGGTGGGGGGGGGGGGGGGGGGGGGGGGGGTTTGGGGGGGGGGTTTGGTGGGTTGTGGGGAAAAAGGGGGGTGGGGGGGGGGTTTGGGGGGGTTTTGTGGGGGGTGGGGGGTGGGGGGGGGGTGGGGGGGGGTTGTAGGGGGGTAGGGGGTGTGGTGGGAAGGGGGTTGGGGGGGGGTTGTAGGGGATGGAAAGGAGGAATTGGGGGGAAAGGGGGGTTTGTGGGGGTTGTAGGGGGGTAGGGGAGGAAGTGGTGGGGGAGGGTTGGTGGGGTTGTAGGGGGGTGGGGGGAAGGTGGGGTTTGGGAAGGTGGAAAGGGGGGGAAAGGGAATTAGGGAAAAAGGGGGGGGTGATGGTAGGGAAAAGGGGTTAGGAAAGAGGGAGGGGGGGGGGGGTTTAAGTAGGTAAAGGGAGGGGGGGGTGAGAAAAAGGAGGGGAGGGGGGGGGGGGCATGCTTTAGGGTAGGGGTAAGGAGGAGAGGGAATGAGCAAAAAGGAATTTTTCCCAATCTTTCCTCTTCATTCTCTTCTCTTTACTTTCATTTCATTATAAATTTCAACTCGCTTGTTTTAATAACTACTTCTTACTTCTTCATTATAGTCATTACTATAACTGCCATTACTTTGACTGACGTAGTTTCTCTTGATATTAGTACTGTTGACCGTTACTACAAATACTATTAAATGTACACTGCTATATAAATACTACTATGTTATTCTATTTCTTCCACAAACATACTACTATTGCTATACTATTTTCTACTACTTTGCTACAAATATTACTACAAATATTAATACTACATTACTCTACTATTACTACTACTATTACTACTACTATTACTACTACTATCACTACTACTATTACTACTACTATTTGTTCTACTTATTTTCTTCTGCTCCTCCATCTCCCCCCCCCCCCCCCCGCCAAAAAAAAGATCATAAAAGCGAAAAAAAAAATCGAAAGAAAACGGGATCCGAGTAAAGAAAACGGCCGGGCGCGGAGGGCCGAGGCGAGAGCGGGCGAGCGCGGCCAGGCGGGAGCAAGCAGGCAGGCAGGCAGGCAGGCAGGCAGGCAGGCAGGCAGGAAGCGAGGGCGCACGCACGTCAGGCCTAGGGGGCTTCGATCAGGCTTATTGATCGAGGCCCGAATCTATCCATGCGGGTAGACTGAGCGGGTCTGCAACGCCTGCATCACCATGGCAATGTTGCATAGAAGAGGAGCTGCAACATGCACGGCCGGGAGGGAAAACGGTGACGGTGGTTTTGTGTGTCTTGCGGAAGGGGGGTAGAGGGAGGGAAGGGGGGGGGGGGCTGTTGTTGGTGTTATTGTTATTGTCATTATTGTTATTATTATCATTATTATTATTATTATTATTAATTATTATTATTATTATTATTATTATTATTATTATTATTATTATTATTATTACTATGTTATCATTATTGCCACTGCTCTTTTTATTGTTTTTGTTATTATCCATATCATCATCATCATCATCATCATCATCATCATCATCATCATCATCATCATCATCATCATCATCATCATCATCATCATCATCATCATCACCATCACCATCACCATCACCATCACCATCACCACCACCATCATCATCATCATTATAGTGATTATTATTGTTATCATCCTTATTATCATTATTATTAGGATTATTATTATCATCATCAACGTTATTACTATTAATATCATCATTTATGTTTTTTTTCACTCGTAATCAGATTAGCTGGCCAAATGTGTTAGAAAAAAAAGCATTTTATCCTTACGTACAAAGGGATATTTTCTTGGGTTTTGTTATACAGAAGAAATGTATTGGGTTGTGCTATAAGTGATTTTCGGTTGTGTTAAAGGAAGGGAATGTATGTAGGTGGGGTTAAATAAAGGGATATATTTGGTTGTTGAAAGGAGGATTTTTTTTTTTTTTGGGTTGTGTGAACAGGATTTTTTTTTCAGTTGTGTTGAAAGGGAAGGAAATATTCTTTTGGGTTGTTAGAAGAGAGAAATGTTTTTTTTTTTTTTTTTTTTTTTTTTGTTAGAAGAAGGAAGTGTTTTTTAGGCGTGTTAAAATATCGGGAATTTTATGTAAGAAGCTAGTAATATTATTGGAGGAATGTAAATACGGCGCTATTTTTTTTTCTTTTTCTCTTTTCTTTTTACAAGAAGCCTGTGTTTTTATTGCTCTTAAAAAGAGGATATATCCTTTGGAGGAACTATTTTAGATATTTTTCATATTATATATTTTTGAGTTGTTGCAAGAAGCATGTTTTAATTTTTTTTTTTTTTTTTGTGTGTGTGTTAAGAGTGGGAAATATTTCTTGTGCGATTTTACGTTTTTTTTGTTTTTTGTTTTTTGTTTTTTGTTCTTGCAGACTGTACAGCAATCCCGAGGGATTTACATTCATTTGTCTGTCTGTTTGTTTGCTTGCCCGTGTGTCTGCCCGCGTGTCTTTTTTTTTTTCATATTTGTCTGTATGTATTTATCTGCATTTATGTCCTTATCTTAGTATCTGTCTCTATCAATCTATTTATATCTTTCTTTGTCCTTATCTATTTATATGTTTATATAAATACATGTATGTATGTATGTATGAATGTATGTGAGGTTGTATGTATACTTGTATGTATGTATGTATATTCATGTGCGTGTGTGTGTGTGTGCGTGCGTGCGTGAATGTATGCATATGTGTCCGTGCATGCGTATACGTGTTATGTGGATTTGCAGGTTATTGCATGTTGCTCTAAAGCGTACCTAGACAGCTATGATCTTCGCCCGGAGTGGATGCCGGCGAGAGATTGGGCTTCCGGCTCGGTCGCGAGTACTAAAAAGAGGGGGAAACGAGGCGAAGTGAACCCTCCTAAAAAAAAGGAAGAAACTCGAAAGAGAGGAGAGGAGAGGGAGGTGGGGAGAGGAGAGGGAGAGGGGGAGGAGGAGAGGGAGGTGGGGATGAGAGGGAGGAGGAGAGGGAGAGGGAGGCGGGGGGAGGAAAGGGGAAAGGGGAGGAGGAGAGGGAGGAGGAGAGGGGAAGGGGGAGAGAGAGGAGAGGGAAAGGGGGAGGAGGAGAGGGAGAGGGAGGGGAGAGATAGGAGAGGGGGAGGGGGAGGAGGAGAGGTAGAGGGGAATGGAGGGGAGGGGAGGGGAGGGGAAGGGGGAGGGAAAGGGAGAGGGAAAGAGAAAGAGAAAAGGGAAGAGAAAGTGAAATAGAGAGAAAAAGAAAAATGAAGAGAAAGAGAAATATATATATATATATATATATATATATATATATATATAGCGAGAGAGAGAGAGAGAGAGAGAGCGGACAATCGATATACACAATACATAACACATTAGGCGACAGACAAAACACAACACATAACACGTAATAAACTACACACAACAGATAACGGACATCAAATAGCAACCGACAGACTACACAGAGTACACAACATTCAACAGACACGGCAGACAAAACAGACACCTGTCAACGGACGCAACAGACAGCAGCCAACAGATACAGCAGAAAAAAAACCCAGACACAACAGACAACAGATATAACAGACACAACAGACAACAGATATAACAGACATAACAGACAACAGTCAACAGATATAACAGACAACAGTCAACAGATATAACAGACATAACAGACAACAGTCAACAGATATATCAGACACAACAGATAGCAAACATTAGTCAGACAACAGACAACAGATATAACAGACACAACAGTCAACATATATAGACACAACAGACAACAGTCAACAGACACAACAGACAACAGTCAACAGACACCAGTCAACAGACACAACAGACAACAGTCAACAGACACAACAGACAACAGTCAACAGACACAACAGTCAACAGTCAACAGACACAACAAACACAACAGACAACAGTCAACAGACACAACAGTCAACAGACACAACAAACACAACAGACAACAGTCAACAGACACAACAGTCAACAGTCAACAGACACAACAAACACAACAGACAACAGTCAACAGACACAACAGACAACAGTCAACAGACACAACAGACAACATTCAACAGACAAACAGACTGGTTCTGATATGCAAAGTGACCTTCCACTGAATCTCCACTTTAGTCGCTGAATTGTTTCAGAAATGAATTAGATTCTTTTATGAATAGGAAGCGGTTCATATCCACTGAGGTAAGGGGGGGAGAGAGGGGAGGGGGGGGGGAGAGAGAGGGGTAGGGGAGGGCGTGGGGGGAGAGGGGAAGGGAGGGCGTGGGGGGAGAGGGAAAAGGAGGGGAAAGAGAAAGATAAAGAGAGATAGAAGAAAAGAAAGAAGGGAAAGAAGGAAAGAAAGAAAGAAAGAAAGAAAGAAAGAAGGAAATAAATAAATAAATAAATAAAGAAAGAAGGAAAGATAGAAAGAAAGAAAGAAAGAAAGAAAGACAGAAAGAAAGAAAGAAAGAAAGAAAGAAAAAAAGAAAGAAAGAAAGAAAGAAAGAAGGAAATAAAGAAGGAAATAAAGAAGGAAAGAAAGAAGGAAAGAAAGAAAGAAAGAAAGAAAGAAAGAAAGAAAGAAAGAGAGAAAGCAAGAAAGAAAGAAAGAAAAAAGAAAGAGAGAAAAAGAAAAAGATAGGAAGAAGGAATTGAGGAAATGAAAAAAAAAAAACGATCATGAAAGAAGGAAGGAAGAAGGGAGAGAAAGAAAAAAGAAAGAGAGAAAAAGAAAAAGATAGGAAGAAGGAATTGAGGAAATGAAAAAAAAAAACGATCATGAAAGAAGGAAGGAAGAAGGGAGAGCGAAGACAAGAGCACATTTCAAAAGGGAAATAAATTTATTTAACTGGGGGGTTAAAGAAAGGAGCCAGGGGTAAAC
>NC_061844.1:17165328-17167828 GCF_019202785.1 Penaeus chinensis
CACCTAAAATTCGCCTCCCCGCCATACCCCGAAGCGAAGGACGACGAGGCAAGAAGAAGGACGAGGAGGAGGAGGCGAACGAACGAAGGCAATAGGTGACAGGTGCTTGATGAGGTTCCCCCCCCGCCCGTGTCCGCCCGTGATGGGATAGGATTCCTTATCAGTCCGCGGCGAGGGACAGCCACCATCCCCCCCCTCCCCTCCCACCCCCCAGGTGCCGATACGGATTGATGAATTTGATAGATGGGGATGGGTAGGGGGAAGGATAGATGGATGGATGGATAGGTAGATGGATGGGTTGGAGAGATAGATAGATAGATGGAGGGATGGGTGGATGGATAGACGGATTGGTGGATGGATAGGTAGGTGGATGGGGGGAGTAGATGGGTGGATTGATAGAGGGATGGATGGGTGGATGGATAGGTAGGTGATAAATGTATAAACAGTAGAATGGATGGGTGAAGTAGATAGATGGGTGGGTAGATAGATGGATTGATAAATGTATAAACAGTGAGATGGATGGGTGGAATGATAGGTAGATGGATTGGTAGACAGATTGATGGATAGATGGAATGGTAAACTGTAGTGAGAGAGATGGATTTATAGATGGAGGGTGGACTGATAGATAGATGGGTGGTAAACTGATAGATGGATGGGTGGGTGGACTGATAAAAAGTGTAGATAGAGAGAGAGAATAGATAGATAGAGGGAGGATTGATAAATAGGCAGAGAGAGAGAGAGAGAGAGAGAGAGAGAGAGAGAGAGAGAGAGAGAGAGAGAGAGAGAGAGAGAGAGAGAGAGAAAGAGAGAACGGAGATAGAGGTGACAGAGAGAGAAGAGAGAAGAGACAGAGAGAACAAAGATAATAGAGGAAAGTAGAAAACAAGACAGAGAGACATAGAAAACCTGAGAAGAAAAAGGAGAGAGAGAGAGAGAGAGAGAGAGGGAGAGAGAGAGAGAGAGAGAGAGAGAGAGAGAGAGAGAGAGAGAGAGAGAGAGAGAGAGAGAAAGAATAGAAGCACACACACACACACACACACACACACACACACACACACACACACACACACACACACACACACACACACACACACACACACACACACACACAATTCCACATTAGAAGAAAAAATACACAGACTGAATCCGGCAAAAATAACATCGGGATCGCTTATGTAACGGTTCGATGAGAGATTTCAAGAAGTCTCGAGTGGATCCAAATTTCTGCTTTAGCGAGTGTGAAAACATGATACAAAAAAAAAAAAAAAAAAAGCACGGTTGCTTGTTGAACTGAATATTTTAATAGGAGTTTTGGGTTATCGTCAATAGTTGTGAATGTGAAGATTAGTATTATTTATTTATTTATTGGTTTTATTTGAAGGTGTTATTGTTGTTGTTCTCGAAGAAAACTCCCGCGAATATCAATTGACACTACGAGTATTTAATTTTTATTTGACGTCTTCATTCCGGTTGTCTATAATATTAATTGGATATCTGAAGCCATTTATATGATTTTATTTGTATTGGCATAGATATACATCGGCGTGTTATAATGCTAGCGTATATGTGTATATATGTATTTTTTCCCCCTGTAATAAACGTTTCCTTATCGACATTAGCGTATAATATGAAACTTGTAGAGGGTGAATGCTAATTGTCATTACACAGATACCCGCTTTTTCATGTAAAACAGAAAAAAATTACAGATAACCGCATTGACTCGTGCGCCTGGCAGTGTCTTGCATCTTCTGTCTAAGTACCGTGGATTTGGATGAAACTTCAATCCCGAATTAACTTTGATGACGCGCACAGAAGACGCCTTTAGTATATTAATGGTTGACTATACCATCATTATCACTGTAATGTCCTTATTGCATCATCGCCGTCACTAACACCATTATCCCCAACGTCATCACCATTATTCCCATCAACACCAGCATCATCAATAATCACCATCACCACCAACACCATCATCATCATTATCGTCGTCTCCGTCATCATTACCGCCATTAACCTCACCATCACCATCATTATCCTCTCTATTACCATCACCATCACCACCATTACCCCCACCATCATCACCACCCCCACCATTATCCTCATTATCCCCCATCCCCACCATGCAATTATCACCACCATAATCACCACCATAATCACCACCATAAACCACGCGTTCCCTGCCATCTCTCGCACAATAATAACAAAGAAAGAAAGCAAGAAAAAATCACGTCTTCTCCCTGAATCGGAGAGGACACGAGGAACCTAATTTATTAAGCGGATTTCACTCTCTCGCTATTGGCATTCGCGTTCGGAAATGAGGGAAGGCATTCTGAAGGAGGGGGAAAGGGAGGCTTGTCATAATGATGGTTCCTTCGTTTTTTGTTTTGATGTTGTTGTTGTTTTTGTTTTTTTTTTTTGGTTTGTGATTCGTCTTTGTTCTTGGGTTCACTTTTTTTTTTTTTTTTTAAATTGAGTCTCTCTCTCTCTCTCTCTCCCTCTC
>NC_061844.1:17202828-17205328 GCF_019202785.1 Penaeus chinensis
CTCATAGCGCTGTATCATTAATGATAGATGTAGGTAAGTGTGTAAATATGTAGATATAAAGAAAACTTCACAATTAAGTATCATAAAAAAAAATATTGCTATATTTTCCTTACTAACAGATCTTTTTTTAAATATTAATAATTTACACAATCACACAGGGAAAGCAAGAAAGAAATAAGAGAAAGGAATACACATAGCACAAGTAAAAAGAAAAAGAAAAAGGCAGACCAAAATTGAAGGGGACTTACTTTTAAACATATGTCTACTGATCTGCTGTAGACGGCAGTGATCAGGTTATTCAGCTGATTCCCTCGCTCGATCAGCTCATTCCGCATGAGATCATAAACGTAGAGAAGGTAGTGAGAATCTTGCCGAGCGTATTCCAAAAAGTCCTCAGGAAGGGGCCTTTGAAAAAGTAATAATATGTAATAGTATGTAAAAAAAAAAAAAAATGAATGAATAAATATGGCATACCCCATTTCTATTTACCTTAATTCCAAGATATCTGTATGCGAAGAAATCATAAAAATGTTAGAGAACCCCACCTTTTCTTAAAATGAAGTCAATACTTTAAATAATACTAAGAAAAAATAAAACCAAAAAAACTAACAAATTAAAACTTAATAGGAAAAAACTAGTGAAATAAAAGAACAATGGAATAAAAGCTCTAAACCTTCATCTACTTCCTAGATAACTGACCTATCCCACAAGGGCTATTTTATCCAAGACCACCCCCATGATCCCAAACCACTTACCCTACATTTCTGGTCCAACACCTATACTCTACCAGCCTCCACTGTACCTTATTCTCCAATCGGCTCGTTGGTACACCTTGTTTGCTTGGATGTCACAGAACTTGGAGAGTAACGCAGCCAGGGAACGGTGTGGATATTCCAGGACTATGGCAGCCTGGTGCGTGTCGAACATGTTGACGACATAAACGCCACAGTCCCTCTGGAGCCACAGGATGTCAAAATCTGCACCGTGAAGTACCTGTGGAAGGAGGAGGAAGAGATGGAGTCATATCTGGAGCAGAAGGAAAAGGAATTAAAAAAAAATGACACCTGAATAAAGAGGAAGAGGATATAGAAGAAAAGAGAAAAAAAAGAGAAAGAGGTGACAGCAATACCAGAAGAACAAGAAGAAGAAGGAGGAGGAGGAGGAGGAAGAAGAAATGAATCTTCACATGAAAAAAAAAAAAAGACAAAAAGAGATATATATATTTGTTATCAAGGAAGGGAGAAAGACCTGAAGAAAGAAGAGAAGCAGATAAAAAGGGACAATATTCTAAACTGGAGGAAGAGTGATTATTTGTTTCACAGACAAATAGAAATCCAAGTCAGGAGATACTGACGGAATGTAAGTATCTCCTGATATTCGTGATACTTTAATCATTACCGTAAGAAAAATGTTTATGAGAGAGAGATGTAGAGGGAGAGATAAAAGGAGGGAAGAGGATAGAAAAAAAGGGATTGGGATGAAGAGGGGAAGCAGATGAAAACTAAGATGATTAAGATGAAGAAAGAGGACAGAAAGAAGAATAGAAATAAAGATAGAAAATAGAAAGGGTAGGTAAGAATTAGAAAAAGTAAGAGAAAGGGATGACAGGCTGACAAGACAAAGGACAAATGAAAGACAAGTACATGATAGAAAGAAAGAAAGAAAGAAAGAAAGAAAAAGGAAGAAGTAATAGAAAGTGACGACAAGCTGACAAGACAAAAGGACAAATCAAGGAGAGGAAAGAAAAAATGAAAAAAAAAAGAAAGAAAGAAAGAAAGAAGTAAGGAAGAATGAGAGAGAGAAAGAAAAAGTAAAGAAAAGGGAAGAAATGAACGAAAAACAAAAAAGAAAGAAAAAGAAAGAAAGAAAGAAAGAAAGAAAGAAAGAAAGAAAAAAAACAAAGAAAAAAAAACAAAGGAAAAAAAAAATACTAATAATAATTTTACCTTCGTAATCTTGGGATTGGTGAACACCTCATTGAGAATGGTGAGCTGGCCCCGGAGAGCCAAAGGGTCGATAAGGTAGTCCTTCGTCCTTGTTGACACCTGGATCAGACAGGTGAGTCCCTGGTATGACCGGAAGGCATGGTGCTGGAACACAAAGACCGTCTCTTAATAGCTATGCCTTGAAAAATGGTTGGTGTTAGCTAAAAAGATGTTCCAAAAAAATATTTTAAAAGCCTGGATTCAACCTATATACTAGATTTTCTCATAATATCTTTGTGAAAAGTATCATTCCTTTATCCTATCTTTTAACACCCTATACATATAAGCAACTTCAATTTCTCCTAAACATAATGAAGACCTAATTTTTCCAATTCCACAACAAAATAACCACGCTGGGGAAAAAGAAAAAAAAAAAAAAAGAAACGACAGTTCTCTCTCTCTTTCAAAAGATAACCAAAGACAAACATCAAAATACACGAGAACACCAATAGCAAAAAATACCAACAGAATTTTCCTTTCTCTAAATTCACCGGACGGTCAACCTGGCCCAACCA
>NC_061844.1:17222828-17227828 GCF_019202785.1 Penaeus chinensis
TCCCGCCCATATATGCTTGAGGATCCTGGCGAAAAACACATTGTAAATACAACAGTGACAATAACCATAAAAAAAAAGAATAAACTAGAAAAGAAGGAGAGGAAAAAAAGGAGAAAAGTGTCTTTCATTTCGTCCAGGTTTTGTCGAACGTCTTTCTCTTCTTTCCAACTTTAACGACCCGACACGTGAACGACTTCCTTCGCCTTAAACCCTCGTCAACTCAGCATTTCCAAGAGCTCACTGAAGTCGGCGTTGGGGACTCGTTCCAGGTCTTTCTTCTTCTTCTTGGCCAGCTTCTTCGTCTTCTTCCTCTGCATTTCTGTTTGTCTCAGCTGTTCTTCTTTCATTTGCTGGACTTGCTTCTCTTCGCTGGATGGACGAGAGAGGAGAAAGATTACTGTCAGGAAACTCCTTATGGATTTCTCTCACTCTCTCTCTCTCTCTCTCTCTCTCTCTCTCTCTCTCTCTCTCTCACACACACACACACACACACACACACACACACACACACACACACACACACACACACACACACACACACACACACACACACACACACACACACACACTCACACACTCACACACACTTCACACACACACTCACTTTTATATGCAATCAAGGTTTGTTTCCAAGTTTAATTAAAAGCTAAAAAATGACACAAAGAGACACAAAGAAAAGAAAGAGAAACAAAACAAGATAAAAAGAGAATAAAAAGAAAGATAGAAAGAAAGAAAGAGAAAATGAAAGGAAGAAAGAAAAGAAAGAAAAGAAAGAGAAAATGAAAGAAAGAAAGAAAAAAATTCCAAGACCACACACGCCTTCGCTTTACCTTGTGACAGCAGCGGGGATGAGAAGGTTGCAGTAGTTGGCCGTCATGCCAGCAAAGGCTTCCATTCTATACACACGGGCGTCATTCATCATCTGCAACAGGGTGTTTATAACTATAAAACAGATGAAATTAAACATGGTCGCCAACGTCAGGCTCTGATACGGCAAATACAATAACATGAAATTTATATTATTATTCTAAGACAATAACTTATACAACTACTCCACTGACCTTCTGTATGAACGACATCGAATTCTCCACCTGGACCCCAAAGGCTGCTGATCCCTTCTGGCTGGACTTCTCCTTGCCTGCGTGGGATGTGCGGGTCTGGGCAACAAGAGCGGCAAAGGGGGTCGCAGCTGGTTTCATCAAGGTCTCCTGCTCGAAGTGCTTCACAATCTCCATTGCTCTTCCATCCACAGACAGCTGACTACTTTTCTCTTCCAGTACTCTTAGGGTCTGGAATGTGGGCAGATCTTGATTACAGAATTTGAGCATTAAGGAACAATAATATGTGAGTTTTGTGGTCCCTTTCTTCTTAGAGCAGTGTTAATGTGTCTGCATAAATGCATCCTCAAAATACTTAATATCTATAGAAAGAAATGAAAGAAAAGTATGTGACACTGGTCAGGAGTGAAAATACAAGAAAATACAAAATACTAAAGTGGATATACTGTAAATACTTTCTTGTGTACTGTAATTTTGTATATCTTTAAATTCCCATTTCTCTAGCAAGGGGTTTAACATACAATTAATTAAATGGTAGAAAGATGAAATAGAGAAATTAATACACAATCCAATCTTTTAAGTGACATTTTTTTTCTCTCCAAAAACGCACCTTTAACACACACCACATGAAAGAAAGCATGGAGCTGTAATGTGCATATGACAAGAGAGCTATCGAATTGGCTGTGTTACACATCGCTCAAATATGAAATGCAAGGGGAGGATTCAAGTGGCTGCTGCAATAGCAAATGAAGCATGGGAAAAAAAAAAAGAAAAGCTGTAATGGGAGGCCTCAAGCAAGCAATTCACCATTCCCTACTGTGAAGCATTTGGGAAGGTAAGCCAGAAACCTTAGCCCACTGGCTAATTGTCCATTGTCGTTTTTTGTGAATTTTGTTGCGCACAGATGGTTCTGCAAGTGCTCAGTCACCAAGGAGTCAATTAGGAGACAATTGATTTAGAAAAGGTTTGAATGAAAATTAATATTTTCACAATACAAGAGATGTACTTGACTGGTTTCGAATAATACTTCATCAGAAAGATATATTCTGACAAACATCTCTTTCGAGGAAGATATATTCGAAACTGGTTAAATACATCTACTGTATTGTGAAGATATTCCTTCTCATTCATGCCCTTTCTACTTTTGTCACAATACATATGGTTTACTCCTCTGATTTCCCCCTTTTCTTGAATTTCTGGGATTCATTTTTCCTAAAGCTATCACTATCGATATTGTTATTATGACTGGCATTATGATAATCACGGTGTTTTCAAAGTACTAATAGAAGAAGAAAGGAAGGAAGGAAAAAAAGAAAAATAACCACCACAACAATAATATCAACCCGTTACTGCCAGGCCATGTGTACAGCCATCATAACAAACCACTTGATTAGCTGGGTGCGGCTAGACGCGTGGTGACGCACTAGAGCGGGTCAAGCGAGAAGTTCCGCTACATGTAGTGGACTCCTACTCCCAATATCAGGATAGTTGCTAGAAATCATCGGAGTCTATGACACTGAGATATTTCTAATACCATCACTAACAGAATAATAATCAGTGACAAGAGAAGTACTTGAGATAGGTAGTAATTGACTTCAAGGTGACTAAGTACTGGTGGAGCCATCTATATGTAAACAACTGATTTAAAAAAATCACAATCGATACAGCATGTTCGATATGCCATCCTAGCACAATGCTAATCAAACTGTAAATAATACAATGAGGGGAAAAATAAGAAAACACAAAAATATATTAAAAACCTCTTTGCTATACTGCTGCTCCAGGCCATGGAGAAGCACTACAATGAAAAGGCCTCCAAGCAATATGATTTCTTGTTCTTCCCTCCATTGTTTTCTCTAGGTCAAACACACGGTCGTCAGTTGTTAAATCTTCCACACCTTCCATCCCCCTACCAACCTGGTCCTTGTCGATGAACACCAGATTGCTGTGCACGTTCCACTCTTCCTCCGAGTCAAGTTTTGTTTGGCGGGGAATGAAGGCTGCGCACGTGATTTCTGCAGGGTTGATGTTCCGTTTCCAGCAGATGGGCTCACTGCTGTTGGGCTCGAAGATAAATACTGCAAAGATGAGAAGTGGGAAGGGACTTTAAATTGAAGAATGATGAAAGCATTGAGAGAAAGAGGAGACTGACAGAAAAGACAAAAAAACAATATTTCAAAAATGACTTATTTTGCCCCCTTACCACAACTGTCCTTTGAAAAAACGGCCATGTGGGATGAACGAGGATCAGCTGCCATGCAAGTGGACTGGAGGCCGACCCGCCAAGACAACGTGCAAGTGAAAAGGTCCCATGAGCAGATCCAGCTGTCTGTTCTTGTAACCAATAGTGACCCGCACCCTTCTCCTCTCCCAAACTCTATTTGTCTGGTAAAATCATAACAAGAACATTAATATCATTATCATTTTCAGAAAGTATTATAGCTATTGTTATAATTATTATTACTATCTCCATCATCACTGTCATCTAAATTTTTCTAGTTTTAAACAAATATAACAAATTACAATAACATTACATAAAAATTTATATATATATATATATATATATATATATATATATATATAATCATTATCAATTCCTAAAATATATAATTCTATATACATCTATACACTCCACACAGATAAAGAAAATACAAAAACACAGACGCAAAGTCCGAGGAAGTCATAACACCAGCATTTCCTAAAGCTTAACCTACTTGATATGTTCCTTGAGGTAGGGCTGTGACAAGGTTCCCTTAAGGTGGCATGACTGTGGCAGCCAGAGGGTGAGGATGTTGGCAAAGCCGGCGGCAATCAGGGATCCATCATGGGATATGTTCACAGGCTGTGGCTGGAAGGTGTCGGTAGAACCCAACACGACTGCAGCTCCAGAAGTCACTCTTGCCTGATGGGGAAACGTATCTCTGCACTCTTCTATTTTCAAACATGTATCTCTAAATTCAAATAACTACAGGCACATATATGTAACCATTAGCTCTATACATACAAAAAATGTGTGTACATGCATACGTACAAACACACATAATATACATAGAAAATTCTGTTTATAACACACACATTTTTTCTTCTTTTAATGCTCTGTGCACATGCTGAAAAAGATTATATATGAGTTTGAATAGCATCACATTTGCAAGATGTGTTCATTAATGTTACATCTTGGTCCTATTTTCTTCGTGGTTCCTATTTTCTTTGCGATTATGAAGTAATATACATCTCATTTATTCTCACTCACACCTTCCATGCAACTTTTGTCATCCTTAGTAACTGGTTTTTCCTTCACACTCAAAACCACTTACGGTAGATATTTGCATCCTTGACGATTTCCCAGACCTTGAACTTTCCGTCATCTGAGCACGTCACAAACTCCGGGCTACTTGCAGTTCCCGTGGAAGGCTTGAAGACGATGCCGTTTATGCATTTGTCGTGTGGCATCTCTACACTGGTGTCCAAGTACCAGCTGATGATTGAAATAAGTGTATTTAGTTAAGGCAAATGCAATATGTATAAAGAAAGAAAAAATACAAGAAAAAGGAGGAAGATGGAGAAACAGAAGAAGAAAGAAAGAAAAAAATCAAAGAAGCAAGTGGAAATTAAAAATGAAACCATATCATAAGCAAATATGTACAAGCAAACCTCACGTACCAGACTGTCCTTTTCCGATCAATATAAAAAAAAGCGCAAAACCACCGAACTCACTTTTGATCGACGATGCTATAATGCCAAAATTTGACCCGCTGTTCTATGGATGTTTGGAAATCATCCCTGTATTCTATGGTGGCCAGCCAAAGGCCATCTGCAGACATGGCCATGCGTATGACCTGGGTATTATAGATTACCTGGTGCCTCTCCTTAGTGATGTAGTTGGTTTGTGTTATGTCCAGCTGTGGAGGGCCAAGGCAAGCATTAGTGATGGTTGCATACTTT
>NC_061844.1:17237828-17240328 GCF_019202785.1 Penaeus chinensis
GTGTGTGTGTGTGTGTGTGTGTGTTTGTGTGTGTATGTGTATGTGTATGTTTGTATATATCTATCTATCTATATAAGTCAATAATTTCGAATTCCTTCAGCATTTTTTGTTTGTTATGGAGGAAGTGATACTTATAAGGGGTGGAGATCAGATTACCAATTGAATCCTAATAAAAGAATTGGATCCCAAATGATCATACGCTACGAGGTGTAAAATCCCACATGAAACTTTCGAAATTGTTTTTTTGTTGGATTTGGCAAAGTTGAAACACCGCCCCTTTTTTTTAAGCTGTGATTTTTATTTTTATTTGTTTTGAATCTCTGGCTTAAACCTGTAAATATTTAAAATTTTAATGTAGCATTTTCATTTGAATGTATGTTTTTTTATGATTTAATTAAATATAAGGCTTTATCTGCAGCGGCACTGGGATGTCAGCTTACAAAAAACCTTTACATGTATAAGATATAACGGAGATTTGAATATCTTACACTTGCTGCCACATCGCCTGCTAGAATTATGGGTTATAAGTTAATTGTCCTAAAAAAAAAAAAACTTCTACATACCTACCATTTGCCATGAGCAGGACATTAAACTTCACCCTGGGTTCAAGGATAGTACCCTATGAGCTCCCCGTGCCACGGTTTCGGTGAAGCTGCTGGCAACAGTGTAGCGGTTTCTGCAGAAGGCGTTTATCAGTGCAAATGGCTGTTCGTGGCAGATGTAGATTAATATCTGCCGGAAGTTTAGTCCTACTGAACAAACGGCAGAGATAGCATTCCTATTTAGATGGAACTACGAGCAAACAAAAACTGAACTGAACAAAAAAAAAAAACAAACAAACAAAAAACACAAATAATTTGGGGGGGGGCCTTTATTTTGCTTCCTTGATAGCCCCAGACCACAGCCCAAATACGGTTGTTTGCGATGCCACGGCTGATCAGCGGATCATTCCGTTTTATGAATGAAGAATTCCTACCATGTTCTAGCATTACTGTTAAACTTGTTATTCATGTGGTGGTAATGTTGACCAACATAATGGTAAATGATCATACAATAATGATAATAGTAATAATAAAGTATATGTACCTAATTTCCCCCCCATAAAACGTCTTTTTTGAGGGGTAATTAAACAGTTTTTTTTTTCACCTATAATACTTTCAAGCAGAACATAAGTTTCGCAATAAACTTCTGAAAAAGTCCTCAGCTTCATACTTAAAATATCGAACAGAAATAAACATAGCTCTTAGATTTATCTCATGGACAAGCTAATATAAATAACATTCTAAAAGAAATTAAAAGGATCATATCATAAGGAATATGAATAATATAGTTTCTATTACAGCAGAAATCAGGATAGCAAAAATTACATCCTTTTATGAAATATACAAAAATTAAATTTCCCGAATTATGGAGGTATTAACAATAAGTTCTTGATCTGTTAGGGATAGTTTTCAGTATTAATAATTTCCGGAAAATCACGGTTTTAAACATTTTAAGTCAATAAAGGAAAACGGATCATATCGGACTAACTATACTAAGCTGGTGTGACATATAATATTCATAGCATTAGTCTCATTTTCCAATAAATCCGTATTGTTTTTATTTTTCGGCTAGAGTATGAAAAAGGACAGAACCGGCTTGAAGAAAACTTTAGATCATAGTCCTCTAGCAAGTTTTGAAAACACACACACACACACACACACACACACACACACACACACACACACACATATTATCTGTGATTTTTTTTCCTGTAGCTTTGTCTTATTATGATATGGTGTCATTATGGTCAAGTTCTGGCAGATATTTTTTTATGGCCAGATGCCCTTCCTGACACCAATCCTCTCTATTTACCCGGGCTTGGGACCGGCACTGACTTGGGCTGGCGTGCGCACCCAGTGGCTCGGTCATTACTTATCTGTGAAGTAAACTGCATTAGGCAATCTGTGTTCTTGGCGCATGTAGGTCATGTTCTCAGGAGAAACCTTTACTGTCATTTTCTTATATATATACCCATATTTAGAGTATCTATCTATTCCAAGCCCGCATTTATAAGTTATACATTCTTTGAATAAGTCACGCGTCTGCATATTATCACACACATTTTTTTAAATGTACAAATATTTACTCAGCGCACGTGCTGCCATCTACCGGGAAATCTGACAGTTTTATTATCACAGTGTTCAGTGCTGGTGTCGGAAGTAAAAGTTCCTCGCAATATTCCGGTGAAATGAACAGAGGGATATCGTCACGATCTCAGGAATAACACTAAATTCAGTGAAGTACAATACTCGCGTTTCTGCCGTGGAAGTTCGTCAGAAATTCGCATTAACTTCCCAGCCGCCCTTCTCTTCACCGTAAGGTAAACCCAGTATACAACTATAATTGTACGGAATTTTGTATTTGATGAAGCGGTCGGGTAAGAAAGACGGTGGTTGGGAAAGGGTCCTGGGTCTGAGGCTTAGGTCTTGAAAAGTTTTGGGTTTATGCGGTAATCTTT
>NC_061844.1:17252828-17260328 GCF_019202785.1 Penaeus chinensis
GAAGAAGAAGAAGAAGAAGAAGAAGAAGAAGAAGAAGAAGAAGAAGAAGAAGAAGGAGAAGGAGAAGGAGAAGGAGAAGGAGAAGGAGAAGGAGAAGGAGAAGGAGAAGGAGAAGGAGAAGGAGAAGGAGAAGGAGGAGAAGGAGAGGAAGTGGAGGAAGATTGTGATGATGTAGAAGGAAAGGGCGATAAAAAGATGATGGTGATGATGATGATAATGAAGATGAAGATGATGATAATGATGGTAATGAAGGATAATAATGATAATAATGGGGAAGAAGGAGAAAGGAAAACAAAGGGAAACAAACGACAAAAAGACGAGTAAGAAGATCAGAGAGGAAACAAAAAAATAAAACTAAGTAAAATATGCGATAAAACGAGAGAAAAAAAATACTTCGAGTAAAAAAAAAAAAATCTGGCACACTCAATACCCTGAGAATACCCCAGCGACGGTGAGATACCCGACAGACAGGAAGGTACCCATGAGTGAAGTACCAGAGAACAGGGTACACTGATATGGTATTGGCTTCAGCTGTAAGATATAGTGCTGTGGTTGTGTTGTATTGTGATAGGGTGTGTCTGAATTTGGTGATACGTTGCGGGGCGGGTGTATGGTGACTTGTGACAGATATAGTGACGTGTGGGTCGTCACGTATGGGGATAGGTTGTGTATAGTGAGGTTTGAGGTGTGGTGATGTGCTTTGTGTCATGTGGTGGTGGTTTATGGTGACTTGCAGTACGTATGGTGACAAGGGGTTGTCATTTACGGTGATGGGTTGTCTATTGTGAAGTGGGTTTTTGTTTTATTGTGCGTTGTGAAGTGTGGTTTGTAAGTTACGGAATGACAAGTTGTGGTTTGTGATGTATGGTGATAAATATTGACACTGTGTGACTCTTTATGGGTTGAGTATACGATGGTATATTATATGAAGTATGGTTACATGCTGGTTGTAATGCATACGTGGTGGCAGGCCGTGTTTCGTTATATATTTTGATATGCAGCGGTTTGACAGTGCCACAGGTTATAAATTATTGCAGAATGTGGCTTTATGTATGGTGATAGGCGGGTTGCACTGTATGCTTGCTTGTGGAGTTTAATGTACAGGGAAAACTTAAATGTTGTGAAGACAGACAGACTTTAACGGTAGAAACTGCGTTGGACATGGACTCACTTAAGGAGAGTTGAAAAACGGTTTTTTTGTTCTGATAAATTATTCTGAAAAAAAAATTATTAACGAATTTATCAATTCTAATAATTATTAAATAAAATATTCAAATAATATTTTGGTACAATATTCGAATAAACATAAAATATTCTGATAATTAATCCTGAAGAGAATTCCTGACGTTAATAAAGGGAAAATGGAACAGATGAGCGAAAATGAGGACGACCCACAAGCACGGACAAAACTTGTCTAAAACATGCTTCGAATTCTGCTTCAAACTGCCAGATTATGTGGTTTGTTGGCTCGGTTTGGAGGGATTCGGAGCTTCATTCATGGTGCGCGAATTTGGTCCGTGACTGTGCGGATTGCAAGTGGATTCTGAGAGGGAAAGTGAGCGAAAGGGAGGGAGGTAGAGGGAGGGAGAGAGAGGGAGGGAGGTAGAGGGAGAGAGATGGAGGGATAAGGGGAGGGGTAAGGATGAGAAGGAGGGAGAAGGAGAAGTGGGAGGGAGGGAGGAGATGAAGAGGAAAGGAGGGAGGCAGGAAGGAAAATGGAGAGTGCCACAGGGAAGGAAGAAGATGGAGAAGGGGAAAGGGGGGAGAGAAAGAGAGAAGGAAGAAGATGGAGAAGAGGAAAGGGGGGGGGGGGAGATGGAGAGAAAGAGGAAAGGAAGAAGATGGAGAAAGAGGAAGGGGTATAGGGAGGGAAGAAAGAGGGAGAGGAAAGGAAGGAAGGAGACGGAGAAAGGGGGAGGGAGGGAAGCAGAGAGAGTGGAAAGGAGGAAAGGAGAAGAAGATGCGAGGAAGGGAGGAGAGGAAATGAGGGAAAAGGAAGAAGTAAGGATTAAAATAATGCGATTGCAAGGGAGAGAAGAAAAGGGAAGGGAGGGGAGGGAGGGAAGAAATAGAGAGAAGAAGCGAAAGAGGGAGAGACGAAGAGATAATAAGAAGGGAGACAAAGACACGGGAAAAGAGAAAGGACCAGACAAAAGGAAACATAAATTACACAATATAAGAGAAAAAGGGAGAAGTGCAAAAGCGCGCGCGCGCGCGAGAGAGAGAGAGAGAGAAATAAAATAGATAAAGAATGGAAAATCCTCACGAGCCAAAAATAGACGAAAAGACCTGCAGCCGGTGATGACGACAGCCCCCCCTCCCCTCCCCTCCCCTCCCCTCCCCCCGTCCAAGCACCTGGTAAGACCCTTTCCTCCTCCCCCCAACCCCACCCCCCTTCCCCCACTCACGGCTCCTCCCTCCTTCCTCCCTCGTCACACCTCCCCCCCTCCCAAGCACGTGGTAAGACCCCCCCCTGACCCCCTCATGGATCCCCCTCCCCCCTCCTCCTTCCTTCCCCCACCCGCCCATTGATCCCCACCTCCTCCTCCTCCCCCCTACCCTACAACTTCCTCCTCCTCCCCCCTACCCTACCCACCTCCTCCTCCCTCTTCCCCTCCTTCCCCTACCCCACCCACGACTCTCATCACCTCCTCCCCCTCCCTCATACCCCATATAAACCAGGTAACACCCCCTTCACCCCCCCCCCCCCCCCGGTTCAACCCAGACAACCTGCTACGCTTACGTCCGCGTTCTGCCGGTCACATGCGGAGGCTGACCTATGGCACTGTGCCACGTAGGAGGGCGAGTGACAAGCCTTTCGCTCTCGCTCTTTTCCTCGATTCCCACTCTCTGAAATCGACTCTATTCATTCCGTTTTGATTTAGTCCTTTCGTGGTCTTCGGGTATAGGTTGACGAAGGTGCTGTACGATTATACAAACTCACCGGATATTCTTTAAAAAAAGATAGCGACGATCCGGAAGGTTATGATGATATACAAGCTGGTGATTCGTCATTACGTGAAGGGTCATTAGTCTACTCAACATTTCAAGTGGAGATACTTTGTATATGTGTCCTGCATGTGTCCAGCCTGCAAGCGTGCAGTGCCAAGCAAAGAAGGCACTGACCTCAGGATGTCGGTAATCGATGCAACTTGGCTTTGACGAGGAATAAATATGATCAAGATTGAAGGTCTAACACGCAGATGGAAAAGGTGGCGTCAAAACTCCCATAGAAAGAAATAAAAAAAGGAAGAGAAGATAGAAAGAAAGAAAAACATTGTTTATTTATTTTAAGTTTACGACCAGGAATGGAAACCCCCCCAAAAAAAATTATACCATTCCTTAACTACAACGTTACCCGTAATCTCAGAATGGAGTGAAGATTTACTCCGTTAAGTTTGTTTAAGGGAAGAGAAAACGAACCTCCCCAAGGTCTTCATAGGAAAGGAAATTATTATTAGAAGTCCTAAACACTTGCCTGTGTGAGAGGCCGCCCTTCACGAGCGACCTGTAAGCAACGTTGGCACACGTACGGCGTCTCTCTCCCTCTGCGCTTCTCTCACCTCACTTTTTCTTTTCTTTTTTACCGTCTTGCTAATACTCGAGGTTCTGTTTCCTCGGTCAACTCATAGATGGCGCTGAGGGAGGTTTTATTATACTTACTTGTTACTTGCTATGGCGATGGTGTGAGGAAGTGGTGTTTATCAGAAAAAAAAAAAAAAAAAATGTTTATCTGATTTTAAGACGACGGGGAAAGTTGCTTGTGGTTTTGGTATCAGTCGATAGATGGCACTAGTGTTTCGTTATGTTTACAGCGTGATGAAGAATATGAAAAAGGAAAAAGGGAAAGGATAAAGAATAAGGGAATAGGAGAGGTATGTAGAGGAAGACGATGATTATCCGCCTCTCCTTCTTCTTTTCAGCTCATTCCTTTTGTCTGTCTATCTGTCTGTCTGTCTCTGTCTGTCTATCTCTTTCTGTCAATCTCTCTTTCTCTCTCTCTCTCTCTCTCTCTCTCTCTCTCTCTCTCTCTCTCTCTCTCTCTCTCTCTCTCTCTCTCTCTCTCTCTCTCTCTATCTATCTATCTCTCTTTCTCTCTCTCTCTGTCTCTCTCTCTCTCTCTCTCTCACTCTCTCTCTCTCTCTCACGTCGCTCCCTCCCTCCTCCTCCCTCCCTCCCTCCCTCCCTCCCTCCCTCCCTCCCTCCCTCCCTCCTCCCTCTATCCCTCCTCCCTCTTCCCTCCCTCCCTCCCTCCTTCCCTCCCTCCCTTCCCTCCCTCCCTCCCCTCCCTCCCTCCTTCCTCCCTCCCTCCCTCCCCCTCCATCCCTTCATTCCTTCCTCCCTCCCTCCTCCCTCTCTCCCTCCCCCCTCCCTCCCCTCCCTCCCTCCCTCCCTCCCTCCCCCCTCTCTTCCTCCCTCCCTCCTTCTCTCTTCATCAGCCCCCCCCCCCCCACCACCACCACGTGCACCATTATGCCCCAGGCCCCCGGAGTGCCACGGTGCTATTTCACGTGATGGCCTAGTTGGCTCATGTGGCACTCTCCCCCTACCGTAATCTCCCCTCCTCCTCCTCCTCCTCCTCCTCTTCGATCTCCTCCTCCTCCTCTTCGATCTCCTCCTCCTCCTCCTCCTCCCTCTCCTCCTCCTCCTCCTCCTCCTCCTCCTCCTCCTCCTCCTCCTCCTCCTCTTCGATCTCCTCCTCGTCCTCTTCGATCTCCTCCTCGTCCTTTTCGATCTCCTCCTCCTCCTCCTCCTCCTCCTCTTCGATCTCCTCCTCCTCCTCCTCCTCCTCCTCCTCCTCCTCCTCCTCCTCCTCCTCCTCCCTCCCCCTCCTCCTCCTCCTCCTCCTCCTCCTCCTCGATCTCCTCCTCCTCCTCCTCCTCCTCCTCCTCCTCCTCCTCCTCCTCTTCGATCTCCTCTTCGATCTCCTCCTCGTCCTCCTCCTCCTCCTCCTCCTCCTCCTCTTTCTCCTCCTCCTCCTCTTCGATCTCCTCGTCGATCTCCTCCTCGTCCTCCTCTTCGTTCTCTTCCTCCTCCTCCTCTTCCTCCTCCTCCTCTTCCAGCTCCTTCTTCTCTTCTTGGAGATCTTCTCCCCTCTCCCACCCTTTTCTTCCGTCCCCTCTTCCTCTCCACCAATCTCTTCCCCCTCCTCCTTTTCCTATTCCTCTACGCCCTCTTCTTCCCCCTCTCCACCCTTTCCTTCCACTCTACTTTTTCAATCTCCCTGTCCTCTTCCTCCCACATCCTTTTCCTGCTACCACCCCCCGCCCATTCCCCTCCTCCTTCTCCTCCTCCTTCTTCTTCTTCCTCTTCTTCTTCTTCTTCTTTTTCTTCTTCTCCTCCTCCTCCTCCTCCTCCTTCTCTTCCTCCTCCTTGTGTGTGTTTGTTTGTTTTATCTCCCCGTTTTCTTCTTTTCTTCCTCTTTAATATCCCTCTCCTCCTTCTTCCTCTCCTCATCTTTACCTTCCCTCCCTGTTTTCTTCCTCCTTTCCCCTCATTCATCCCTTCCCCTTTCCACACCTTCTCCTTCCACCTCCATCATCCCCTTTTCTCCTTCTCCTTTCCCCTCCTTCATTCCCCATCTCCTATTCCCTCTCTACTCCTTCTCCATTATCTCTCTCTCCCTCTCTACGTTTCCACTACTTAGAAATTTCTGCCTATCTTTCGTTTGTCTGTTCCTTGTAGCATTATATAATATTCTAAAATGTATCACTGTCTTTTCTTCTCTCTCTTTCTCTTTCTTTCTTTCTCGCTTTCCTTCTTTCTTTCTTATTATTCAGTTTCAGGCTTCTTTACGTATTTTCTACGCTTTCCCTATTCCTCTATGTTATTCATTTTCCTCAATTATTTTCATTATCTATTTATTTATTTATTTTTTATTTACTGTTCTTTCCTTTTTTTCTCCTTTTATATATTCTATGAAGTCCTGTATCATGGCATTTCTTAATATATTACCTGTGTCATGCATTCTTTGCGCCTTATGTCATGCATTCTTCTCGAACTCAAATATGTTTTTTTTCCCTCCTTACTTCCTCCGTTTTATCGTTATTGCCATGCACTCATGATTTCTATAATCTGCATTTTCTCCTCCTTGTCATGCACGCCCCTTTCCTAAACAGGAATGTTATGAGCATGAGACTGCGTGGGACTGCATGACACCACTGCGACAGATCAATGGGTTTAGATGTCTGTCTGTCCGTGTGTGTGTGTTTGTTTATGTGTGTGTGTGTTTGTGTGTGTGTTTGTTTATGTGTGTGTGTGTGTGTGTGTGTGTGTGTGTGTGTGTGTGTGTGTGTGTGTGTGTGTGTGTGTGTGTGTGTGTGTGTGTATATGTGTATATATATGTGTATCTATGTATTTGTGCTGGCGCGTGTGTATGTGTGTGTGTGTGTGGCTGTATATGTATGTATATATATATATATATATATATATATATATATATGTATGTATGTATTTGTGCTGGCGCGGGAGTATGTGTGTGTGTGTATGTGTGTGTGTGTGTGTGTGTGTGTGTGTGTGTGTGTGTGTGTGTGTGTGTGTGTGTCTGTATATGAATGTGCATATATATATGTATGTATGTATTTGTGCTGGCGCGTGTATATGTGTGTGTGTGTGTGTGCATGTATGTATATGTGTGTGTATGCATGTATGTATGTGTGTGTGTGAGCGTTTCTATCCGTGTGCGTGTACGTATGCATATATGTATGCATGTATGCGTATGTATGTGAATGTGTGTATATGAGTGCGCCCGCGTTCGCATGTATTTGTTTGTGTCTTAAATATTTCTTTTATAAATCTTATATGCTTCGATGTTGTATCCACAACCCCATTCCACACAATAAGTCCCTACCTATCTCTAAGCTGAAAACCAACATACATAATGTATGAGATCACTCAGCAAGTGCCAAGGTTTCCTCAGATTCCTCGACCTCCCTTGGCACTGTTTCAGCCACTGGCACTGTGATGCAACGTCTCCCTGTTTTAACTATCAGCGTTCGAGAAAATTCGAGCAAGCACTTGCAATAAAGTGAGAAATTTTGTTAAAAAGGACCGATGATAGAAAACGGGAATACAAGCGAAAAGAAAGAGAAAACGGGATATTGAATGGCGTAAGAGAGAAAATGGGAAAACGTAACCGGGAAATAGATAGAAATAAAATAGATAGAGATAAAAAAGAATTAAAAGTTGGGAAAATTTGAATTTGCAAAACATGGGTTAAATCAACGAAAAAGAGAGAAAAATAAATGAATACGAATGAATATAGGCGTATTCCATAACCCAGGAAACAATATATTTCTTAAACAAAAAAAAAAAACATTAAAAAATCAAACACAAAAGTAATAAAAAACGAAGTATTTATGGAACTGCAATAAAAGAAGAAGAAGAAGAAAAAAAAAAACACGGATTAAATAAACGAAAAAGAGAGAGAAAAAATAATAAATAAGAATTAAAAAAAAAAAAAAAATACCCCCAAAAAACTCAACGTAAAAAAACACAACA
>NC_061844.1:17267828-17277828 GCF_019202785.1 Penaeus chinensis
TCTTCCCTCTCCCTCTCTCTTTCCCTTTCCCTTTCCCCCTTCTCCCTTCCCCCTTCCCCCTACCCCTCTCCCTCCTCCTCTTCCCTTTTATCACGTCAACACTCCAATTAGGACTGTAAAAGATATCGCTGGAGACGTTTATCTTTTTTTACTTTATTTTTGTGTGTTTTATTATGCTTTATCTGTCTTTTATCTTTTATCGTTCTCCATCTTCCTCTTATCGTGTTTTATCTATTCGCTGTAATTCCACGTCGGCTGATTAGTTAAATTATGTGTGAATTCTTCTATTCGTATTTTTTTTTTGTTTTTTTTTGTTTTCTTGTTTGTCCTATTCTTATTCTTATTGTTGTTGTCCCTGTTTCTTCTTCTCTTTCTTCGTCTTCTTCTTTCTATTTTCTTCTCGTTCGTAGTCTCTCCCTTTTAAATTCTTCTTTTCTTTTTTTTTCTTGTTTTTATGCATTTCTCTCCCTTATTTTTCTTCTTCTCCATGCAACATATATATATATATATATATATATATATATATATATATATATATAGTCCCGTAGTCACATAATTTCCCTTTTCACTTGCATTATCTTATTTTCCATTTCCTATTTTCCACGTTATCCCTCCTCAAACAACAACAAGAACAGCAACAACAACATCAACAAAAACAAAAACAACAACAACAACAACAACAACAACAACAACAACAACGCTAATACGTCTTTTCACGCAATTATTGCAAAGCCTTAATCAGATTATAATTTTTTTCTTTCTAGAAGTTTACGGTAACTAACGTTTCAGCCTTTTTCTCTAATTGAGTAATTGATTTATTTAATTTTTATTTCGTCTATTTTCGTTTCTTTGGTTATGTTATTTTCTTTGTTATTTTTACTTTGTTTTTTACTTTTTTGTCTGTCAGTCTATTTATTTATTCATCTATCTGCTCTCTGTCTGCCTGTCTCTCTCTATCTCTCTCTCTCTCTCTCTCTCTCTCTCTCTCTCTCTCTCTCTCTCTCTCTCTCTTTCTCTCTCTCTCTCTTCTTTTTCTTCTTCTTCTTCTTCTTCTTCTTCTTCTTCTTCTTCTGCTCCCCACTTCATTCCCTTTTTCTTCAATCTTCCAATCTCCCCCTATCCTTCACTTTCGTCCACTCTCCCTTTCTTCCTTCCTCCTTCTTCCGTCTTCCTCTTTTCCCCCTCTCTTCCTCTCTTTTCCCCTGAAACTCACGCTATCGACCAAGTCACCCGCCTTCCCCTCTCCTTTTTTGTTGTTTTCTCTCTCTTTTATTCAGTTTCTCTTGTATTTCCCCTCTTTTCCCTACACTTTTTCTTCCTTTTTCCGACTTTTTATCTTTTTCCCGACTTTTTTAAAATCTTTTTTCTCCCCTTTCCCCCATTTTTCTTCCCCACTTGTTCTTCGTTTCCCCCCAGTTTTTCTATCTTTCCTTCCTACTTGTTTTTCTTTTTAACCCTTTCCTTCCCACTTATTTTCCTTTTTCTCCCTTTCCCCGCACGTTTTCTTCCTCCTTCCACTTGTTCTCTCTTTCCCCCACAATTTTTTCCCTTTTTCCCCCACTTCCTCCCCTTTTTCCCCTGATCCACGCCCACGTCCCGCCGCCCGACCGCCCACGCTTGTTTATGGGAACGTGCAACAAGTAGGTTAATTCTGTACGCTGTCTACCTTCTTCCCTTCTCTCCTTTTCTCCATTTTTTCCTTCTATTCTCTGCCTTTCTCTTCTGTTTCCTTGGTTGAGTCTTCCGTTTTGTGTTTTGGTTATGTGTATTTTTGTATGTGTTTCTGTTTTTTTTTTTTTTTTTTTTTTTTTTTTGTCTCCTTTCTTGTGATTTCTATGTCTTTGTCTTGTGGTCTCTCTTCTCTCTTATTTATTCCCCTGTCTTTCTCCCTTCTTCCTTTATCTTCTTTACATTTATCCTCGAATCTCTTATTCTTATTTCCCCCCCACTCTCCCTCTTACATTTTCCCCTAGATTTCCCTCCTTCCTCTCTCCACAGTGCTCTTTCTTCCCCTAAAATTTTCCCCCACACTGACTTCTCTCTCCCGCCATTTTACGCAGACGGGAATTTGAGACGCAAAAGGCGGATTTGCTATCAATTTTCTTCCGTTTCTCTTATTCCACTTTTATCTTTCCTTTTCGTCTCGTTTCCTATAGTGATTATCGCAATTCGTAATTACCCATCAGCGGTTTTATTGTTAATTCTGGTTACTCTTAGCCTTACCATATGGTTTCCCGCGCGCCAAAAGTTACCAGCTGCTTCCACATACACCTGAAATCCTGGTCTTCAGGATATATATATATATATATATATATATATATATATATATATATATATATATATTGTTTCTTTCTCAAAAGATTCGTATACACACCTTTCAATCCTTCAAAGAACATTCTGAAAAACAAAGCAAAAAACAAATATTCATATCTATTTATTCTCCGTATTTATTCATTTCACCTATTTACCTGTCCTTACTATCATTCAACGGCGCACATCCAGGTGAGGAAGAGGAGAGAGAAGACAAGAAGAAAGTTGGGAGATAGACAGAGGCGAGAGAGAGAGAGAGGGGGGGGGGGGGAGGGGGAAATGGTAACAGGTGATAAACTGGCGTAGAAAAAAAAGAGAGGAAGGGAAAGGAGGAACAGGGCGGAGGGCAAGGAGAGTAGAAAGAGAAAGAGAGAGAGAGAGAAAGAAAAAGAGAAAGAGAAAGAGAAAGAGAGAGAGAGAGAGAGAGAGAGAGAGAGAGAGAGAGAGAGAGAGAGAGAGAGAGAGAGAGAGAGAGAGAGAGAGAGAGAGAAAGAGGAGAGAAGTTACCATTCCAACGCCCTAGCTACCTCAATTCCTCTCCTCAACTCGCTGACGAAAGGTGACCGCCTCAGAGTCTGGCAAGGTCGTAGGAAGGTCGTTCATGTCCTCCACGACCTTCCTGCGTCCGCCGTGTGTCTTTTTTTTCTTTCTTTCTTTCATCCCCGCTCTCCCTCCCTTTCTCCCTTCCTCTCCCTCCCTCTCCCTCTCTCTCTCTCTTCGTGATGTGTTAGGTCAGGGGAAAGGGCGACTACGCACTTAGAGGTTCACCTTGGGTTCACCTTCACCTATCGCGGGGGAGTGTGAAGGAGGAGGAGGAAGAGGAGGTGGAGGATTAGGAGGAAGAGAGGAAGAGGTGGTCAATTGTGGCGTATATTTCTCTTTCTCTCCCGCGCGTTTTGAGTCGAAAAGCTCGCCATGTTACCTCTCGTCTGATAAATGAGTTTTTTTTTTTTCATTAAGTGAAAGGATCTTCTTTTTGAAACACCAGGTATACTGTGTTTTTGATTAATCGAAAGGTAAAATATGCATTGGCTTTCCGGTATGCCTTTCGTCAGGTACGCTGCACGGGATTCCCGGTAATATCCACGTGAATGGGTGAGGGGTATTGCCGTTCTGCCGTGAGTGAAGTTTATTTAGCTCTCCTCTCTCTGTTTGTTTATTTTTGGGCATTGTAAGTCTCCCAGAATAGAGTCTTGGGGCGACTTAACCTTTCCCGCCATCGGCCGTGACCGTCGGGAGGCCTGCTTGATCGCAAATTAATGAAATGCGTAATAGATCACACTGAAACACGCCTCTGGAATGCTGTTCGCTGATTGGTCCATTCCAGGGGCGCGGTTATGGCGTCATCAAGCAAGTCACCGGCTTTTGAAACTGATTAAGGACTATCATTTCGTCGCACCATCACCTAGACGGCTGGATTTTAATTTTATTAGTTGAATTTTGACGTATACGAGGTGAAAATGGTATTATTTGAGACATTTGATGATTAATTCTTGCATCAGTGTTCCTATCTCTTGCGTCATCGAGAACCGGCGGGAATCGAGTTGCCAACGAGTCTTATTGTTATCTTCGTCAGTTTTGTTGATACAGGGTTTCACGTCTTCTTGTCTGAGGTGAAATATATTAACGAAAAGACAAGGTTTCGAATTTTGGGTTATTTTCCTTCGTAACGAAACATGTTTCATCTCAGATTCATATAATATCCCAACCGGTAACGTTTACCCTCAAACCGGTTTCGGTTACCAACTACTCTTTAAAACACACAAACCAAAAATATCCACCTTTACCAATAACACCAAACAAAACCTCCATCGCTAAATATCCCCAATACCCCCATCACCCAAAGTACAAAACAACAAAACAAAACATCTTAAAAAAACAAACACAAAAAAACATAAAAACAAAAACACAAGTGTATCTCCCCAAGGAGGCGAAAATCCAGCCGTGGAAACTCTACGGTCTGCGCACGCGAGGTTTGTCCCGTAACCGATCAATACGCACATATTTATACCGGAACACGAAGCGGCTGCTCGAGAGTTCGACACTCCGAGTCTTACAGGATTCACGTCGAGGATAAAGCGAGGGGTCGAGCCGCTGGTTTTTCGTTGTTTGGGAGCATCCTACCGCGGTCGGTTATCGGATTTCGTTAAACGTATGAGAGAATAAGCGAGAGAGAAAAGAGAGAAAAGAAAAGAAATACGGAAGAGAGAAGAGTATAGAGTAAATAAACTCGTTATAATAGTAATAAGAGAAAAGTTGAAAGAAAAGAAAGGAAAGAAAGAGAAAAGAAAAAGTTTGTTGACGTGATCCCAGACAAGTGAAGGACCCCCCCGCCCCCCCGCCCCCCCGGCCAGAATGACATGTGACGAGAAAGGCGTTCCTAATGGAAAGACACCTCCTGCGGACGCGAAGGACGTCGTTCTCGAGGACACCGCGACGCCTCCTTCAGCGCCGGCCAAAGAGGAGTCCAAGAAGGACGCCAAGGACCCTGCCAAGGACCCTGCTAAGGACTCTGCCAAGGACTCTGCCAAGGACTCTACCAAGGACTCTGCCAAGGACCCTGCCAAGGACCCTGCCAAGGACCCTGCCAAGGACCCAGCCAAGGACTCTGCCAAGGACTCTGCCAAGGACTCTGCCAAGGACCCACCCAAGGACCCTGCCAAGGACCCTGCCAAGGACCCTGCCAAAGACCCTGCCAAGGAGGATACCAAGAAAGATACCAAAGAACCTGCTAAGGAACCAGTCAAAGATCCTGCCAAAGACCCTGCCAAGGACCCTGTCAAGGACACTGCCAAAGACCCTGCCAAAGACCCTGCCAAGGACACAGTCAAGGACACTATCAAGGACTCTGCCAAGGACCCTATCAAGGACTCCGGCAAAGACCCTGCCAAGGAGCCCGCGAAGGACCCTGCCAAAGAGCCTCTGAAGGACGAGAAGGACACGGCCGCTGCCATTCCCAGCGCGGACTCTGCTGTACGTGAGGATCCTTGTGTGTTTTTGTTAAGGATATAAGAAAGGATATTGCATGTAGCTCTCATAAGCGTTCGTGTACAGTGACAGGCTCATGGGCGTGGATGGACGTACACAGGAATCTCATACACGAACACATTCCTGACACATTCCTCGCTACACATATACATACGCAAATACATATATAAGCACGGACGCACGCACACGCACATGCACACACCCATATGCACACACGCACACACACACGCATACGTATACGTACATGCACACGCACACGCACACGCACACGCACACCCACACGCACACGCACATCCACACGCACACGCACACGCACACGCACACGCACACGCACATGCACACGCACACGCACACGCACACGCACATACATGCATACATACATACATACATACATACATACATACATACATACATACATACATACATACATACATACATACATACATACATACATACATACAACCATACACATAAACACAAATAGATACATATACACACATTCATAAAATCATACACAAAGACACACACATAAATGCATAAGGCATAAAGCACCACTTAAACATAGCCATACATTTAAATGATAGAATACTTGAATCTGTATATAAGTATACCAATACTTAAACTACATTAAACTATATATTTTAAGGATTTTCAACAAGCGGGTTAGGCCTATGTCGTCTATGTGCCCCTGTGTCTATCTATCAACATACATCAAGTGCCATGTGGCTTTCTCATGACGTAGGCTACCTGGGTCATGCGGTACGATAGGGGGCGTGTCGAAATCCCGGGCGAGGGGGCGGGGCTAAAGATTTTCCGAGGAAGGTATGGAGGAAGTAGATCAGTTCATTCAACGGCTACGCTGTGCTTTGCCGGCGGGGCGCTGATTATTGATTAACCCACCTACATGAAAATACGTACGCACACGCACACATACGAGCGCGCGCACACACATACACACACACACGCACGCACGCATGCACGTACGCACTCACGCATGCACGTACGCACGCACGCACGCACGCACGCACGCACGCACGCACGCACGCACACACATACACACATACACACATACACACACACACACACACACACACACACACACACACACACACACACACACACACACACACACACACACACACACACACACACACACTCACACACACACACACACACACACACTCTCTCTCTCTCTCTCTCTCTCTCTCTCTCTCTCTCTCTCTCTCTCCCTCCCTCCCTCCCTCCCTCCCTCCCTCCCTCCTTCTCCTTCCCTCCTTCTCTGCCCGATTTTAGAAGGAATACAAGACCGATTTTACGAGTTGATTATAACAAAGATAAACGTTCACTATCAGTCGAATTCCTAAACTGAAAATGAGGGACTAACGCTCGGTAATTCGCACGTATATCTGGATTTTATTACTTGTCCTACGTCTTCCTCGATTTATTACTGTTATTTTCTTTCTTTTTTTCCAATTAATATACATTCGTGTTACCCCTTGTGTCCACCTCGTGTCTCCCAAGGCCTTTATACCCCTTACCAAAATGCCCCTTTTGTATACCCTTGTTCAAAATGCCCCCTCTGTATACCCTCGTCAAAATGCCCCCTTTCTGTCTTTTTTTTTTCTAAAGAATGACTCTTTGTATAACCTTATCTTCGTTTTCAAAATGCCTTTTTTTTATATCGCTTTCCAAAACGCTTATTTCTGTACCCTCTTCCAATATGCTATTTATCTATATGCCTTTCTTAAAAATCCCTTTGTATATCCTTTTTTTTTAAATGCCCTTTTTTTTTTGTACCCCTCTGCAAAATGCCCCCTTTTCCTACCCTTTTTAAAAAATGCACCTTTTAATACCGCCTTTCAAAATGCACCTTTCTGCACCCATTTCCCAAAAATGCCCCCTTTTCTATATGCCCTTCTAAAAAGCCCCTTTCTGTATTACTTTCCAAGATGCCCCTTTCAATTTCCTATTTCAAGATGCCCCTTTCAATGCCGTATTTCAAGATGCCCCTTTCAATGCCCCATTTCAAGATGCCCCTTCCAATGATCCGTTTTAAGATGTACCTTTCAATACCGTATTTCAGGATGCCACTTGCTATCCTTTAGCAAAAAAAAAAAAAAAAAAAAGTTATTGCCAGAGATACAGGTATTGAATCTGAAACTGACTTATAGATATCGAACTCCTGATAACGCCGTGGTATTGACGAGGTATCTGGTATCTCTGGTTGCTGTTTTTACTTGTGTTCAGTCATCGATGTATAAGTCATCGCTATGATGTAGACTGATGATGAAACGTAATGATTATGGAAATATCACTGATGATTGTCAATTGAGACGGCAGGGGTTGATTGGCACGAAGCAATACGTTTTATATCATTTCTGTTTGTAATTGGCTATTGTTCTTATCACTTTCAATATTCTTCATAATTCTGTGTCTTTTTTTTTTCGTTTTTTTTTTATTCTCTGTTGGTCATTATTCTGTGTCTTTTTTTTCGTTTTTTTTTATTCTCTGTTGGTCATTTTTCTGTGTCTTTTTTTTTTCGTTTTCTTGATTCTCTGTTGGTCATTATTCTGTGTCTATGTTTTTTTTTTTCGTTTTTTTATTCTCTGTTGGTTCCTGCTTGTGGTTATCTTCAAATATACGTATTAGAATACACAAAAACAACCCTTTTCTTGCATATTTTTTAAAGAATGTTTATTCAAATAGATTAAAATGAATACAGTAACAAGAGAAACATTATCATTTTGTTTCATTTCATGTATTTAAACATATTAGCATATTAGCAATTGCAGCGAAATACATGGTTATACACAACATGTTAATTCATAATGGACATGACATATAAAACGAAAGTATATGAACAGAAAATCAGACAGAAAAGAGTACAAAAAAAAAGAAAAAAAAATCCATTCGTGTTGACGTCACAAGGTCCATAAAATACCAGGCAACGAAATTAAATTATTTTTTTTCAACGATTTACCGAATCCTGATACAGGCGTCCGGTTTCTCTTTTCTTAAAGATTATACCCGTATCCCTATCTCTTTTATATCCGTATCCCTATCTCTTTTATACCCGCATCCCTATCTCTTTTATACCCGCATCCCTATCTCTTTTATACCCGTATCCCTATCTCTTGTATACCCGTATCCCTATCTCTTTTATATCAGTAACCCCTTTCTCTTTTATACCCGTATCCCTATCTCTTTTATACCCGTATCCCTATCTCTTGTATACCCGTATCCTATCTCTTTTATACCTGTATCTCTATCTCATTTATATCAGTAACCCCTTTCTCTTTTATACCCGTATCCCTATCTCTTTTATAACCGTATCCCTATCTCTTTTATACTTGTATCCCTATCTCATTTATATCAGTAACCCCTTTCTCTTTTATACCCGTATCCCTATCTCTTTTATACCCGTATCCCTATCTCTTTTATTCCCGTATCCCTATCTCTTTTATACCCGTATCCCTATCTCTTTTATACCCGTATCCCTATCTCTTTTATACCCGCATCCCTATCTCTTTTATATCAGTAAACCCTTTCTCCTTTATACCCGTATCCCTATCTCTTTTATACTTGTATCCCTATCTCATTTATATCAGTAACCCCTTTCTCTTTTATACCCGCATCCCTATCTCTTGTATACCCGTATCCCTATCTCTTTTAGACTTGTATCCCTATCTCTTTTATATCAGTAACCCCTTTCTCTTTTATACCCGTATCCCTATCTCTTTTATAACCGTATCCCTATCTCTGTTATACTTGTATCCCTATCTCATTTATATCAGTAACCCCTTTCTCTTTTATACCCGTATCCCTATCTCTTTTATACCCGTATCCCTATCTCTTTTATTCCCGTATCCCTATCTCTTTTATACCCGTATCCCTATCTCTTTTATACCCGCATCCCTATCTCTTTTATATCAGTAAACCCTTTCTCTTTTATACCCGTATCCCTATCTCTTTTATACTTGTATCCCTATCTCATTTATATCAGTAACCCCTTTCTCTTTTATACCCGCATCCCTATATCTTGTATACCCGTATCCCTATCTCTTTTAGTCTTGTATCCCTATCTCTTTTATATCAGTAACCCCTTTCTCTTTTATACCCGTATCCCTATCTCTTTTATAACCGTATCCCTATCTCTTTTATACTTGTATCCCTATCTCATTTATATCAGTAACCCCTTTCTCTTTTATACCCGCATCCCTATCTCTTGTATACCCGTATCCCTATATCTTGTATACCCGCATCCCTATATCTTGTATACCCGTATCCCTATCTCTTTTATACCTGTATCCCTATCTCTTTTATATCAGTAACCCCTTTCTCTTTTATACCCGTATCCCTATCTCTTTTATACCCGTATCCTTATTATTTGAGAGAGACGCGAGTTTTGTTGTGGACATTTTGTTAGTTAATTCATAATACGTGATCTAACATAGTTGTTTAATGAAGTCGAAACCGTATAGACATATTACATATATAATGACACAGACGTAGCTTCAAACAACCGTGCTAGACGTGGCATGCGAGGTGCATGACAGTGACACTTTCTGTGATGTTCGATTTTATCATAAATTCTTCGGGTTTTCAGTGGAATATCTATTTTTGAACGTTCCCTTGTCAACGTTACTAGGTAAAATATATACAGGAACAGGTGCATGAAAAAAAATATCCATTACCCATATAC
>NC_061844.1:17282287-17300960 GCF_019202785.1 Penaeus chinensis
GAAAACAACCAATAGATAGATAGATAGATAGATATATAGATAAGAAAACAGAATTTAAAAATCGATATATCAGAACGTCTAGCAGAATTCACTCTCCTCCCCACTCTTATCTATAAAACGAATAAGAAAACGCCTCCATTCTTCGTCAGTTTCTGGTCTACGTAGCCCTGGAGAAGGAGGAGGGGCTGTACAACCTCAATTTCCACAACTGCATGAATTACCCCCCTGGTGCTGGATACTCAAAGATCGACATGGCTTTGCAGGTGAGTTTGATTGGAGTTTCTTGGCGTCACTGACTCCGGTGACTTCTGGCAACTGTCATGCCGTTTGCCCTGGGAGTCTGCTACATGTAGTGGAACTTTCTGCTACATATAGCGACGCCTATAGCTATACCCGGCATGGAGAGTCGTTTTGTTATGATGGCTATAGGCATCATGCATTTGATGCATGAATTTCAACTATTACGTTAATTTTCTCAATGATATAAAGATTCAAACCCACAATCCCGCTCATTGAAGATCGAGGAAGTGAATCCCGACGACAACTACCTGTCCGCTGGTGAGATGCCGCTGCCTGCACTCTACTTCATGATGGCCCTCCTCTTCTTCCTCTCAGCTTGCTTCTGGTTCTTCCTCCTCAAGAAGAGCAAGTGAGTTGGGTGTGGAACTTGCAAAAGACGAGTTAGAGGCCTATGTTGTTTATTTATTTATTTATTTATTGTTATTTTTAAAAATGTTTTGTAGGTTTTGTTCTCTAGACAGATTCTCTTAATTTTGAAGCTTCAGATTACCACATGATCATTTTTTTTTTTCTGTCAGCTCTTGTTCTTAGAGCATAAAGAAAAGCAGTAGAATAAATGAGAAAAATTGAAATATAAACACACAGTCCTGGCACTATTTCAGAATTATAGAAAGCACATTACCCTCCTGCGTAATATACCCCACCCTCTACCCACCCTCTTAAATGCCTTCCTCTCTCGGCAGGGACCCTGTCTTCAAGATCCACTACCTGATGGGCGTCCTGGTCATCATCAAGTCGTTCAGCCTGCTCTTCCATGGCGTCAACTACCACTTCATTCAGACAAGGGGGGTCCACATGGAGGCCTGGGCTGTCATGTTCTACATCATGCACTTGTGAGTTTTGTTTTGTTTTGCTGTTGTGTTGGTCTTTTTGCTTGATGGGGGGGTGGTGGGGGGGAGTGAAAATGTGGAAGATAAGAGTGAGCTCATTTCTCATAAATATTGCTGATATTTAAGTCTCTGTGTCTATGTCTTAACATACTCTTGACTTTTTCCATAGGATATTGATTTTGAAAATTGTATATTTGAAAAAAAAAAAAAAAAAAAAAAAAGTTCAGCACCGACAAAAAGAGATAAAAAAAAAAAAAAACTGCTTTAGTATGCCACTTGGTTCATGGAATTCAGCGTACATTTCCCATTTACTCTGTACACCCACAGGCTGAAGGGTGCTCTGCTGTTCACTGTCCTGGCTCTCATTGGTTCTGGTTGGGCCTTCATCAAGCACGTCCTTTCCAGCAAAGAGAGGAAAATCTTCATGATTATCATCCCCCTGCAGGTAGAGGGGATTGGGAATATTGTTATTACATACTTTTAGTCATTAATTTGTTTGTCTGTTTCTGTTATTGATTAGTATTTTGATTTATATTGCACCAGTTATTGTCACGAGAGATTACATGTACTGGAAGTAGACAGGACTCTCAATGAGAAGAAGGGGAGGGTGGAAGAGAGGGGAGAGAATAGATATTAGTTTCTAGCATCTTTAAGAGGTGACAATTAGGAATTAAAGAGAGAAGAAAAGATATATATATATATATATATATATATATATATGTGATAACCAGTGCCATAGACTGACTGTGGCTGCCAATGATTGATATTGGGACCAGGAATGACTGATACCATAGCACAGTACTTGCTCTATGATTTATTCAATGGCTGTCAAACTTGTAATTATATACATTGGCAAATTACATCTGATAAGATACCTTATGGAGGTTATACTGACAAAGAATAGAATATATAGTTATTGCCTTGTAAGCTACAGTGTCAGAGAAGATAAATGTCTACCACATAGATCCTCTTCATTTTCTGTGTCGTGAAAAAAAAGTGGCCACACTAACAAACAGACTTGATTTAAGAGGTAGATATATGTTACCTTGAGAGAGATAGATAGTACCTATCTAGCACCTTAGACCCTAACAACGAAGCGAGTGTTGATCTCTGCAACTCTCCTCTCCTGCAGATCATTGCCAACGTTGCCACGATCATCGTAGAGGAGACGGAAGAGGCCAGCCAGGAGCACGCTACGTGGGTGGAGCTGCTGTTCGTCTTGGACTTCCTTTGCTGTGGAGCCATCTTGCTACCTGTAGTCTGGTATGTCCCTCTCTCTCTCTCTCTCTCTCTAGACACATGCACATGCAAATAAGATAAATAAACACAAATAAACAACACCAGTTAAAAACTTAAACACATACATTCGTATACAAACAAAGAAATGCCTTACATACATGCAAACACAAGCATGCACACACACACACACACACACACACACACACACACACACACACACACACACACACACACACACACACACACACACACACACACACACACACACTCGGCTCATATGTTGATATAGAATGAAAATTTAATTCCTTTGCCCCTTAGGCCTCAGCTTCTTCTCTCTCACTTTCTTCTCTCTCACTTTCTTCTCTCTCAGCTTCATCTCTCTCACTTTCTTCTCTCTCACTTTCTTCTCTCTCAGTTTCTTCTCTCTCTTGCAGGTCCATCCGTCACTTGCAGGAAGCCTCACAGAGCGACGGAAAGGCTGCCATCAACCTCAAGAAACTGAAACTCTTCCGTCACTTCTACATCATGATTGTCTGCTACATCTACTTCACAAGGATAATTGTCTATTTGTTGAGGGTCAGTTGGATACGTAATGCACTCCTCCATTGTTGTTGTTATTGTTTAATTGTTTTTGTTGTTATTATTATTATTATTATTATTATTATTATTATTATTTATTTATAATTTTATTATTATTATTATTATTATTATTATTATTATTATTATTATTATTATAATATAAAAATATATTTTTTTTTTTTATACTGTACTCCAATCTCTTCTCTAGTGTTAATTCCTTTCTCTTTTAGATATAAAGTGAATAATTTGTTTTTCTTTTCTTTTGTTACGTTATGGATCATTTCTTTTTCTCCCATTTTATGTATTTCTGAATATTTTTTTTCTCTCCCCAACGCCACAGATGACAGTGCCCTTCCAGTACGAGTGGCTGGATGACATGTTCCGCGAGATGGCAACTTACGTGTTCTTTGTGATGACGGGCTACAAATTCCGTCCAGCCGTCAACAACCCTTACTTCAGGGTAACCACCGATGATGAGGATATGGACGAAGTGTAAGAAGGATCGGAATTTTTTTTCACCTCTCTTATATCTTGGGTAGTTTGGCTGGTTTTGAGATGCTCGGTTTGGATTAGGCGGAGGTATTGTGGCTTGTCAGATTTGTCGTGATGTGATGAATGTGAGACTCGTGTTGCTTTTCATGAAGATTGTTTTGACTGAGAGGGTGAAGGATTGGAAGTTTACTAACTCCATTACCCCTGCACCCCATGTGGCAAGAATACATGCCATGCCCACTGTAATACATGTTTATTTGTTGTATTTGCACATAGATGGCTCTACAAGTTCTTAATCACCAAATAGCCAGTTATCAGAACTACCTATCTCACCCTCTTCCTTCACTTTAGGAAAGGGTCTTTTGTATCATTTCATATCTAAAAGATTTTAATGACAATTTAATAATCATAACATCAATAATGATAATAACAGTATCGATAGCAATGTTATTAATAAGAAAACACATTTTCCCACCAATTCAAAGAATGGGGAAATCAGGATCGGTAAATAGGGCCTACTGATAGACTCCTTGCCGGCTGAGCACATGTGGAGCCATCTGTATGTAACAAAATTCACCAAAAACTACTGGGGACAAAACATAAATCCGGGGCAAATGGGTTAACAATGAAAATCTTTTAGTAAAGTTGGACAAGGATGGGCATTTATTAATATTTCCTGCTCTGGGGCTGGATGATTATTTGCATTGTAGGAGATCTCACCCTGGTTACTGGGACATCACCTGTTGTCTGTGGTTATGTGGTTATAGTATCACCCATTAGGCTGTCTAGATTTTTTCTATGATCTTTTTCTGACTAGAAGTCTTCAAGATTATTTTTAGCAGCTCAGTTCCTCATACCGTCATCACCCCCACAGGCTGACTACAACTGGCCTGACAGAAGGTGTGACCCGCGTCAACCAGCACAACAAGGATACGTCCAAGAGCAAGGACCACCTTGAGGTCGAGGTCTACGAGGATGATGAGGAAGTGAACCTTCTCAACACACAGGAGTCATCCCATGCCTTTGACTAGTGCCCCACGAGGATAGGTGTCTTGGGCTCCCAGGCTCTGGAATTTAGATCTCCAAGGTCCTCTTTTGCTTGTCTTGAGCACGCTGATACCTAAGGGGAGAATTGACTTTGTCGGCCGTGCAATTTTAGATGTCTCTCAAAGGATATTTTTATGTAATATCTACTCACATCTGTATACATGTATTTGTGTGTATGTGCATATGGGTATGCATTGGGGCAAGTAGCTGTGTATGTATTTGTGTATTTATGATATATGCATGTATATGCAGTGCTAGCATTCAGTACATGAATACATTTATTTCTGTGTCTCAGGGGTAGATTTGCACTTGGTGGCTTTTGGAGAATATGCAATGGCAAAATCTTCTTTATTTCCTGTTTCCTTGCAATGACAAATTTTGAGATGGGAAAGTGAACAGTAAGAGATGGACATCATTTTAATATGTAAGACTGTATTTCAAGATTAAACTTGCAATATTCATTCTCATAATGTTTATCGTAGTATGTATATATCTATTGCTTATGAATACATTTTACAGTAAGAGAATGGTTTAATTCTTCAATGCAAAATGAAGGACTGATCAATAAAGCAGATTTCTGTTAAACAAAATGCGTTAATTGGTACAGTAATTCAACTACTTTCCAAGACAGAACCTGTCCGTATCGCCCTTTTACTCCTCTGATGCCTCTCCATACGCAGAATTCTCTCCTGAAGATAAAGCTCCTCTCTCCATTTTGCCATTTGTGTTTTGCATGCTGGATGGCCCAAGGATGATAACTTGTGTAATGCTCAGAACGTCTTATGCAGATTCGTAAAGGACAGACAAGTGAGAGCAAGTCACCAAGTGTGCTTCCCTGGACATTATTATTATTATTATTATTATTATTTTTTAAAATTTCTTTCTTGTATCTATCCATAGTAAGAAGTTCCTTGTCATCTGTTGGAATATTCTAAAAGCAGTGCTTAAGCAATTACAATGTTTTGCCTTTCATGCAAGGAATTATTGATTTTTTAAAAGTCCTTTACTGTCAGAACGAGAAGAGAAATAACCTCCAGAAAGGGATAACTGATGTGCAAATTCTTTTTAATTCGAATTCCTGTCACAGCCCTGAGTATGTAATGATAATTTTGTTTATAAAAGAAATGGCTGTCAGTTGCCTGGTATTCTTTAGTAAGCAGGTTATTTTTATTCCTGTGTTGATGATTAGGACAGTATTCCCTGTGTTTGCTTGGATTATATGTAAGTTTGCAAGCCCATGTTGATTATCATGAATGTGAGACGTATTGGAGAACCTTGCAGAACAATTATTTTGCTATAAGATAATGTGCCAGGGAGATGTTTAGGATTCTTATATATTTCCTACCCCATGATGAAAAGTGATAATAATGAGACTACAGTAAAAGGATCTTGATGATATTAACCAGTGATTTAACAAGGGTTAAATAGTCTGTGCAGAGTTATTCACTTCAATGGAGCCTTCCTGAAGGAGCGGGAATTTGTGTAATAAAAGAAGCCCAAGGACAGAATTCTGTAACCACCAAAGGACTACTACGGAGAGAGAGATTTATTGGGATTGTGCAACAAACCTCATCCATTTTTACACAATGTGGCATAGGTTCAAGTAACTGCAAATTTCCGAATTACATTATATGTTGATATTCAAACAGTAAAATTATGTCTTTTTTGAAATATTATTTAGAACTGAATACTAGACAGTAAGTGAGAATAACCACTAAAATTAGATGTAAGTGAAGCATAAAATCCATCCTATTAGTGGAAATATTTAAATCCTTTCATTGGTCTTTCATCATTGATATTTTTGTTATTAATCTTTCACCCCCTGTACCTAGAAATCAGACAAAACGGAGAATTAATTCATTTACTTTCCCTTCTTTCTTTTTTTACCTTTTTCTTTTTTCTTTTTCTTTTTTTTAGTTTCCTTTCATCTTAATTTTGTTGTGTACTCCAATCACTATTAGCTTTAATGAATGCAGAGGATGGAGGTTGAATAGTTCTTAGTGACTCTGCTTTGTGGTGTTAAGACTCTTGTTTGCGGTATTTGTGTATATTTTGGGATTTTGTTTGTATAATTACAGGATAATGAGAACTATTTGGAAGATTTATTTTGTCATTTTGTGAAAGGAATATTGAGAATGGTAATACCTGATTTGTAAATGTGATTATGATGGTTATGATTTATTTTGAATCTAGAGTTTTTTTTATCATCATCTTAAGCACTAAGGAAATAGAAAGTTAAAAATTAATAGACAGGATAGTAGCATCATCAGAAAACAAGAGAGAAGATTCTATAAAAGATACAGATTTTGCTTGGGTGAGTAGGATAAGAGACAGACGACTCCTAAGACCGATAGAGAACACAAATATTGTCCTGTTGTGCATTTTTTTTTCTTTTTCGCCTCAAGATTTTAACGGTCTTTGAAGTGCTGTAAGACTTTGCTTGGGATATTGAATCTTTTATTTTGCCAACAGATTGCAAAGGATGTATTTGCAAATGTAACACTCGACCCAGGAGATCAAATGTACAAAAATAAAAGGTATAACTATATGTAAAAAGTCAGTATTTAGATACAATGTTCTGACTTATTATAAGCAAATTTTAACCCCATCGGAATTCTTTATTTGATTCTCATTTTCAATCAAAAAGATGGTATCAGTTGAGGATGTGTGACTTTAGGCTTTGATTCATTTTATAAAAGCAAATGCAAATATAAATGAATTAGTCAAAGGGATTGTCCTTTATGGAATTAGTTTAATAGAAAAAAATTGTAGCTAGTCATAAGCCTATATAGTTCTTTTCTTTGTAAAGGAATATATCACTTTGTGAGATGTGGGATGTAGTTCCTTTCTTTATTAGGTATTTTTTTTTTTGTCTGTGTACATGAGTGACTGTGATTTTCCCTTTTTTCTTTTTTTTTTCTTTTTCTCTCTTTTATGTTAATGGTTGGATTTGACGGACTTGCTAAATTTGATATTCATTTGGAACTGTGCTGGATAAAACCTAATCTGAAATTAGGAGGCAGGAGGTTCACCTTATGTTCGAATTTTAGTTTTTAATCATTCCAAGTACATTGTATAAGATTTTTTTTTTTATTTTTTTTTTTTTTTTCCACGTGACAAGTGCATCATGGTTTAGAGTAGCTTTTTGCTTTACTGTAGATAAAAGACGTGACACTGTAGATGACTGTTCTCACCTTAATGTGTACAAAATTGTCAAGGTGTTCGTATGAAAACTTGCATATTTTTAGGTTCATCTCGAGTGGTAACTTGTCCTAAATACGTACCACTTCGGAGGAACTTTCGTCTTTGGCTCCCTGTGACGGTATATGTGAATGAAATAGATGATGATATTTTCATTTAGTGTAGATACGTCTTGGCTGATAAAGAGTTGAGAATATTCTACTGTACTGTGGACAAGCTGTGCAACATTATAATTATTTTTATTTTTCATCCCTTAAATATAAAGCCTTTGTAAATTATCCAATACAGACACAAAGCTTATGAAGGTCTTTTTATTCCCACACTTTAGAACTAGATTTTTTTATGTCGAGTTTTTCGTGTGGTGGACAACCTTTTACCTTTTTCTGTGAGTATTGTCTAATTTTTTATTATTATTATTATTAGTAGTAGTAGTAGTAGTAGCAGTAGTAGTAGTATTTCTTTTAGAGATTTTTAACATTTTTCATTTTGCTGGTTGTTGCTTGTAATGATTTCGATTTCAGAGTCTGGGTCAGGAAAGATTCATTATAAATGTATGTGAAATGTAAATGTTATACTGATCCTTGTTTAGTAGACAATCTTTCTTTAATTAGCATTATTGTATGTTATTTTTTTCTTTCTCTTTTTTTTTTTTTTTTTTTTAGTAATAATCTTTAGCAGTTATTTTGTCACTTTGTTATTTCTATATTTTATCATTTCTATTGGTTATAATTCTCAGCCATCAGGGTTTCCTTTTAAATGCTTATGTTTAAATATCTAGCACTCTGGGTCTTCTTGAATTTTTTTTTTTTTTTTTTTTTTTACTTTATTTATTATTATTATTTTTTAAAATTCTTTTTCCTTTTCCTTCTGTTGTAAAAGCAAGCAATGTTAAATAGGAACAGTTAGAAATGAAACTACACCCTAATTAAGCATCTATGTAGATACCATTTTTTCAGTTCCACTTTTTCTTCAAGACTAAATTTATCCATTCCAAAATTTATGCCAGACATCCGATGTCTGTAAAGGATTTCTGAATCATTTGTAATCTGCCTTTTGGGAGTTACGAAAGAAGGCCAGACTTTTGATTTTGTTACCTGGCAAGTATCTATTTCAGAGTCTTGTTCTTTAAATTAATTATTTTCTCTAGACCTCCAGTGTTCTCCCCACATGTATGGAAAAACTAAAAGGCTGAATCAAATAGAGGTTGGAATCTTCAATTTCGAACAATGGCATCACCTGGCTGGAAGTAACAAGGTGACCTGAAATAATTCTTTGTCTGAGAGCCTTGGTCTGACCATGTAATTCATTTGCCGAAAAGATGCGAAAAACCTTTCATTTTAGAGTGAACAGGACAAGATATTGACTATGGTAAGATATTTTTTTTATAACAGATAGCTTTTGTTTCAGAGGTGAGAGTTTAGTAGCCTTAAAAACTGACCTTTTGGTGTTAATCAGAAATGCTTACAGAATTGAGCAGGTCTTGAAAGATCTCTCTTAAAATTATACACAAACTTTTTTTTTTTTTTCTGGTTTTGTTCAGTGCAGAAGTTTCTCCCCTTTGTTCTTTTCCTTCTCTTCATCTCCCTCTGTCCACTTATCCCAATTATTAACTCATTTTTACCCTTTTTGCCACAGTACTTTACCATAGTGCTATATGACCTTTGATGTCGAGCACATTCATTGGTTTTAACCATTAACCGTTAAATGTATCATTAAATGTATCATTAAAGTAGTAAATTTGAATTACTCTATATTATGCAAAGCACATGAACATTATTATACCACAATAGCTCTGTCTTATTGCCTGTGGCCTTCAGCAGTCAGAGAAAGTGACAAGACAATACTGCCCCAAGAGGGAGAGAAGAGAGAGAGATAAAGAATGAAGCACAAGGACACAGAGAGGAGGGTGGGGGGAGGTAAAAGGGAGAGGTAGTAAGTTTGAAAGATGGCAGAAATTAGAGCAAGAAATAAAACCTTATCTTGCTCACTCTCCCCAACTGAATTAATAATGAGGCTTAATGATGTGTCTCTAAGAGACCACGACCCACATCGTTGGTAAAGACTTTGTAAATTTATTCCCTTGTCTTATATTTTCCCATTTTCTCCTTCATTTATTAACCTCCCATCCCAATACAAGAGGATAAATGAACTCTCACAGATAGTTGTATGCATTGTATTCCAACATATAATACAGTAAATTCCACACATTACAGGGTTGGTAAAATAACCCAGAAGACTAGACAGCTACACAGAGGATCATTGCCTTTTCAGATCCAGGATTTTTTTTTTCCTTTTTTTTTTTTTTTGTGTGTATCTCTTTGAGTAAATTGCGAAGTGGTGTTTTGTGCGTCTATTTATAACTAAGTGAGAAGACATATAAAAATAGCATGACATTTGTGAAAAGTTGGCAAGATGCAAATGAATCTGTGCATACACAATTTTTTATTTGAGATGATCTGCTGAATACAGTCTTTCTTTCTTTCTTTCTTTCTTTCTTTCTTTCTCTCTCTCTCTCTCTCTCTCTCTCTCTTTCTCTCTTTTTTTTTTCTCTCTCTCTTTCTCTCTTTTTTTTCTTCTCTCTCTCTCTCTCTCTCTCTCTCTCTCTCTCTCTCTCTCTCTCTCTCTCTCTCTCTCTCTCTCTCTCTCTCTCTCTCTCTCTCTCTCTCTCTCTCTCTCTCTCTCTCTCTCTCTCTCTCTTTTTGTGTTAATTATCTGTCTTTCTCTCTTTCTCTTGTTGGCTTATGTGATTAAGACAAGTTTCACTTTTTCTTTAAAAAAAAAAGACCGTCACCTTAAAGAGCAATATTGGACACTGATATATACACATTACTCTTTGCACACTCATTATACGAGTACATACAATAGTTTTTAATATCTATTTATATTTTTCTCTCTGTCAGTGATCCAGTCTATCAAACAAAATTACAGTAAGGTATATTAAGTCCTATGCCATTACTATCTCCCAAGAAACAGAAGAGAGAAAAAACAGTTTTACATTATCACATACTAGTATTTATTCCCTACTTGCCAAAAAAAATTAAACACAAATATGAAAGATAATAACCTGTATCTATTTTTTTCTCGTATTCTAGTTCCATATATTATGCAGGTATTGATGGCGCTGTTTCTTCAAGTTACTGACAAAAGCCTTCTTAAGTAACTTGATATGGAAAGAGGGTGGAAAAAAAAGATTAACATTTTTTTTTGTGTTTTTTTTAAATCTTTTCCTTACATTTTCCATGAAGGTGCATTTAATTGTGTTAAAAAAAGACTCATTATGTGCCCTGTTATGGTTATGAGAAATGTTGCATGCACTGTGTAGTTTTGCATTTTCAGTTTTGTCCCCATTGTTCTGATATACTGGCAGATTTGCAATCTTGTACTATACATGGCAAAAAAGATATTCTTGAAAATATTGTACATCTGTGCTTACTTGCTATACATATATAGAGGACAGCAAGAGATAATACACTTTATAGTCATATTTTCACATATACACAGTATATTGATTTAGTGTATATTATATATATATAAATATGGTACACCAAATATATCAAGCTTACTCTTTGTAAAATATGCAAAACTCGCTTTTTATTATGCTAAGACGTTTTCCATCCAAATAACTATATAAATTCCTCCAGATATCAACACACCCAAACAAGACTTGGACAGGCCTCCTCCAGCATAATTGAAAAACACCTTAAGATACGTTTTCTGTGCCAAAATCCAAGGTACAGTTGCCTCAAAAATCTTCATTACCACCCCTGTATTTTTGAGGTTTTAATCACTCCACACTTGACCCAATATTGGCTGTTATTATGGCATCTGGCATATATACCCACCACTCACAGACAGTGTTATCATACAGATGCCCATTTAACCATATATAGTTCTGATACAACTGCGAGAGCCACTTCTTGACAAAGTAATACAGTGGGTATAGGAACTTCTTGAGGAAACTGAACATGGTACTGAATCTTGTTATTTGCATTTAGAAAAGAAATAAATTGATGAACATCACACATACTGCATTCTATATATTGTATTTTCTCTCTCTTTTTCTTCTTCTTTTTTAAAAATTGGTAAGCATACAGAAAATAAGTCTCCTGTATCTTTATTAATACAAATTCTTAGTTTTCAAGTACCAGTTCCACAGGCAATGTATACAGTACTCTAATTCATGTATAATCTTGAAACAAGAAAAAAACAAAAAAACAAAAAAACATTACAAGTGAGGGGGATGGGGGGGGGGGGGGGCAATCACATTCACAGCTCACTGATTAATAATAAGAATAAAGTTCCTCAATACTTTCTGATTCGATAAATAGAGAGTTCTGATATTGTTCTATGTCTAAATATTTCTTCCTTATGTTAAAATGATGCAAATATAAGGGAGGGGGGGCGGGGAAATTACATAAATAGAAGGCGATTCAGTCTTTCAGCACGATGCTTTCAAAACGGTGATTGCACGCATTCATGCATGGTTAAAGATGTGATTCACAAAACCTGGTTATCTCTGTTGCCAATGTTCAAATAAGCCAAGAGTTAAGACAGTGTAAAAGGTTCCTTTAAACTACAAAGCTACAGACATGAGACACATTTTTTTAATCATAATTTTTTTTGTGGTTCGTCTAAGTAGGTATAATCTTACTAGCCTATGTATGCAAACAGATTTAATTTAAACTCTCACTCACTCACTCACTCTCTAATTCATCATAAATTCACAGAGCTCTTGATATAGTAAAATATCTCTTATTACTAACTACACATAACACTGAATAAATAACATATTGAAAACAATCATGATAATACTATTGTAAAACTTAAAAATGAAATGAGGTTAAAAATAACAATATCAAAAATATGTTGTAAACATTATGCAAAAGCAAAACTTGGTCCATTGAACTTAAATAACAAGATCAATTAAAAATTATCTTAAAAGCATGAGGTATAGTGTGCATGATAGGATACATGCATATTTCAAAACTGAAATATTCAAGAAAATAATCTAGAGGAAAAGAAAAGAGAAAAGAAAAAGAAAGAAAAGAAAGAAAATATTCAATAATTTTTTTCAATATATACTCCAAAAATTGTTAGCTCTCCGGCACTCAATCCCGAAACAGAGTATCAAATCTATATCTTAAAAACAATTTGCTTGCATGTTGACAATGTGTACGAACTATAATTGTGCAGTTTGTTACAGAAAAAATGACTATAAAATACCAAAAAGATTTTTTAAAAAGTTACTGTATCTTTAGGAAATATGATCAGTCTGACCTCTGTAATGCATTGGTAATTCATAGAAAAAAATGTTGTTATAATAAAAGAAAAAAAAAAAAAACTATAAAAACTCTCAAAGCTGTAGAAACTTTAAGAACAAAATGCAGGTTTCAGATTCTGAAATTTTACGTAACATTTCCCCCCCCCCCCCTAACAGTCCTCCCAAAAAAAAGCAATTCTAACAAGACCTAATAACCTATCATTTTCATTCTATTTTGCATTAACATTCCTTTCAACACTCAAGGGTTATCTCCTACAGAAGAACCTCTTATTAACCAAACAATAAAATTATCCAAACTTCCACAACAGTGTCTGGCTGTGATAAGTAAAGAAGTACGAGGACATTCTAGCCGAGGGGGGACCTTGTACTCTTCCTGGAATCTGAATTATTTAGCTCGAACAGGCGAAGAAGCCAGAAAAAAAAAAAAAAAAAAATATATATATAATAATAAAATAAAAAATAAATTAAATTCACAGGTACAAATACTTTCATACCTACACAGGAATGGAATAGAGAATGGCAGTACTTTTTTTTTTTGTGTGTGTTGTGTGTGTGTGTGTGTGTGTGTGTGTGTGTGTGTGTGTGTGTGTGTGTGTGTGTGTGTGTGTGTGTGTGTGTGTGTGTGTGTGTGTGTGTGTGTGTGTGTGTGTGTGTGCGCGTGCGCGTGTGTGTGTGTGCGCGTGTGTGTGTGCGCGTGTGTGTGTGTGCGCGCGTGTGCGTGCGCGCGTGTGTGTGCGTGTGTCCAATTGTGTGTGAGTATGTGTACAGCATAGTTCTTACACATGTATTGGTGATCTTCAAATGCAAGTCCTAAAAAAAAAAAAAAATTACAATCACGCGTCCTCTACACTGGTCTGCTCTACGATCTCTAGACGTACTTATTCGCTTCCTCTAAGCAGATCTTTGTTACAAAAATACAAGGTCATAGAATAATGGTAGCAGATCTATAATCTTTTACAGTAGAAAGGATTTTTTTCTTCTTCTTCTTCTTCTTTCATTTTACACTGTTTTAGCACCATCAACTAATCATACACAACGGTCACCCAATGATATGTCACACTTGTCTTTGAAATCACTGGAGGGACTCAGATGGAGCCGAAAACAAGAAAACAAACACACAAACAAACAAACAAACAAAACAAGGAACTATTTCTTGAATTCCGTAGTGAATAGAAAACCATGAAGTGTGTTTTAATAATTGGTTGATTATATAGTTGTAAAATCTTGAATGGGTTAGAGCAATTGACCAAAGTTATGATCACCTTTTCAGATTAAACTTTATACGAAATATACCCGTATAAATTAGTGATTTACACGTCAAAACAAAATTTCACTTGCTTGAGAAGAGATCTTAATTCTTAAAAGTCAGAAACGAGAAATCTTCATTATTCGATGTTAAAGCCAAAAACTCAAGAAGCCAGACAAACAAACAAAACTATGCTCTTCATGATATTGTGATTTTTAGGAAAAGTGTGACAGCAGTTAAAAATTATCATCTACTTGCAAGATCTCTTTAAAGAAAAAAAAAAAATAAATAAATAATCTAGTTCATTTCTTGACAGAAGATATTAGAAGTTTAGGAAGTTCCTTTGAATCAGTGCTGCTAATTGGCCAAAGGCTTGAAACATCACTCCTCATTGGTTGGTGGTTTAAAAGATCAATTTCTGATTGGTTGGTGGTTTGAAACATCACTCCTCATTGGTTGGTGGTTTAAAAGATCAATTTCTGATTGGTCGGTGGTTTGAAACATCACTCCTCATTGGCTGGTGGTTTGAAAGACCAGTTTCTGATTGGCTGGGTAATTTGAAATACCAGTCTCTGATTGGCTGGAAGGTTCAAGACGTGATGTTTGGACAAAAGCTTCAGACCAATTGCATTTGATGACACATCCGCCTATTACCCAATGAGAGCCACTGAATCAAAATCTCGAATGAGCCTCTACTGTCCAAAAAGAATGAAATACAATATCTACAGAATATAAGTACTCATACCTTTAAACACAGAGGTTTTTTATTATTTACCCACAACATCAATCACATGTCATTTTCACATCAATTAATCCAGTGAATTCCTTAAAATACTTCTTTTTTTTTCCCTCTCTAAACTACTTACACAGCTGCATATCTTTAAGACCATTTGATTATGAAACATCATATTAACTAGTGCAAGGGCAGATCTTACAAGTTGCAATTATAGAATTACCAAGGAGTGCTGCTATATATTTATTTATAAGATATTCTTTTCTTAGTGATGGGGACCCGACAGATTTCATATATTGAGAGGAATAAGGTCCCCTTTCAATGTTTATATCCTATAAAATTATTAGTTTATTGTAAGAAAAACTTATACAGTTAATCAGTTAACCAATTTCATAAATATAAAACTTAAGATTACAAACAATGAAACTTCAATATCAGACAGATCTTTGTAGACTTGTATCCTTAACGATAAAAGATGACTCATCTCTTTGTAAGTAACAATAAAAAATATTAATCTATTATTAATAAGTATAAAGTTATGTTATCAAGAATTATGATTCCATGAGTGACATATAACTAATATACAGATTTTATAATACCTCACTCTGTTCCCTTAGAATCAAACAGAAAATAAATAATCGCATATAAAAATAGGAACCATACCTTGGAGATGGAAATTATATTATAAGTTGTGCATTATGCTTTACAGTTTTCTGTCTTCAAGTTGTACACCAAAGTGGGGTCTACAGATTAAAATATAAGAGAAAAGAAAAAAGGAGAGATATGAATGCCACGATTATCTTGCAACAAACTGCTTGCAAGGATGCATACTTGGGTCTTCGAAAAAAAAAAGAAAAAAAATGTGTAATGAAAAAAGAAAAGAAAAATCTACAACAGTTATAAAAAAGAAAGAGCAAGAAAAAAAAAAAAAAAAATCCCACATTATAAACCGAGGAACAAAATCCTGCATCAGGAACCAAAGGCAAATGGTACTCTTCAGTGACAATGAAGGGTCATCACACAGTCATCTTAGTATACAGGCAAAAAAAAGGACCAATGTTTAAGGCATCGCAGTATTGTCCTGTTTAGCGATTTGATAGCATGAATATTAAAGTAATTGGCAGCTTGGTCCTCCCTTCCAAAATCAGCAATCAACTGCCTCTTTACAAAAAAAACTAACACAGAACACACTTTTCACCGTCACATTGTCCTCCCCCCCCCCCCCCCCCAAAAAAAAAAAGACATTTGGAAAAAAAAAGAAGATAGAAAAAAGAGAAAAGCAACAAAAAAAAACCAAAAATACAGAAAAACAAAAGGAATATCTAGGATTACAAAGTTATCTATTATTCACATGCTAACTTCGAGTCGAATGAAGACAGTGCTATGCCAAAAGCCTGCAGAGCACACATGGGGTATCGATAGTCCATCGTAAACACGTCCTCTGCCACGCGTCCAAACTGCATGATGATGTACTCCACTGTAATAAGGAGAGAGAGGGAGAGAGGAAAACAAGGGTTAGCGACAAGGAAAGAATTAAAAAAAAAGTCTATTAATAAAATGTTTAATAAAGAAAAAGTCTACTAATAAAAAGTTTAATAAAGGAAAAGTCTGTTGAAAAGTCTATGAGACGAAGGTCCTTAGGATTTATATATGATACGCTATCATCTTCACTCCCTACGTAATTAATATTATCGTCATTATCATCATTTTTCTCATTATCTTCATTATGTCATAACTAACGTCATTATCACTTTCCATCTATGAAATCTGATATATTTAGCAACTGAACTGAATCGTCACTTTTCTTTTGCAATAAGACATTGAACTTGAACAAACACACACACACACACACACACACACACACACACACACACACACACACACACACACACAATAATAATAATAACAATAATAATAATAAATACATTAATAATACAAACAAAATAAAATAATGATAATAATAATAACAACAATAAAATACCCACCATCACTCTCATGGACAATCTGGAAATTTTTGACGGAGGCCTGCGTGACTCGCCCGTGGAAATTCAGGACGTAGCTTTGGGTGTCGTCATTCCACACAGGGGTCTTGTTACAGAGTTCGATGAGCTGGTCCATATTTTTACTCTTCCAGCGGTCTGTGGGAAGGTGATTAAGGGTTTATGAGGGAGTTTAATTGTTGACGAGAGAAAAAAATATTAAAAAAAGGTGGTTAACGGTTAAATAGGTGGGGTAATTGTTAATTAGAGAGAGAGAGGGGGAAAGAGAAGGGTGGTTGGGTTAGGTCAGAATGATGGTTGGTCATATTGTAACTCTTTTCAGCGGTCTGTGCGAGGGTAATTAAGGGTTACTTAATGAGAACTGATGGTTTATGAGAGAAAACGATGGTTCATACGAGGACTGAGGTGATTAATGAGAAGAAAAAATTGAGCTGGTCCATATTTTTACCCTTCCAGCGGCCTGCGGAGGGTAATTTGTGATTAATTAGTGAGAATGTGAGAGTAATGAATGGTCAATGAATGAAAAAATAATAGTTGCTTATAACTGGCTGATTTTCTGTTGCAAAATTAAACGAGCTGGTGATGTGGTTAATTAATAAGAAATAATGGTTAATAAAAAAAACAACAAAAAAAAAAAAAAAACTGGATTTAACTAAATAGATGGTTCATTCGAGGTAAAACAATAATAACAACTGCAAATCTAATTCTATCCCATCTGTTTACAATGGATATTCTCGATGTGACATGCTGTCTGTTTCGCTTTGCTCCTAAATGACCCCCCCTGTGTGCAAGGAACGGCCGGGGGTCACCAACCACTGGCGGCGGCGAGGGATTCGAACCCGGGTCAGCCAGATTGCGAGGCGAGGACGAGGTGTTAGAGAGAAAAGGTGGATGATTTCAAGTTGCATAGTTTTACTCTTCCATCGAATCAAGATAGTTATTCAGAGATGAAAAAAAAAAAAAAAAAATATTGATTAAAGAAAGAAAAAAAAAATGGTTGAGTAAATAGAAAGAGATTGAATAAAAAAAATAAAAAATAAAGGGTGGTTGATGATTGCAACAGAAGAGGAGAGTGATTAGAGGAAATAACGAATAATTATGGGTTAACTTAAGAATGAAACATGGTTGATTAAGGAAAAAAAAAAAAATAAAGCGAACAATAAAGGAAAAAATAAAAATAAAAATAAAAAACAATGGTGGTTGATTAAAGCGATCGTTAATTAGAGATAAAAAATAGTCGAAGAGAGTATGGATGAAGGCAGTTCATTACAGTAAGAAGATAAAGCGATTCATTAGAGAGAGAAAAAAAAAGCTAATTAATGAAAAAAAAAAGTTGGTTGATTACTTAAAAAAAAAAATACGGAAAATTAAAAGGGAAAAAAAGGTGTTTTTAAGAAAAAAACAAAAACAAAAAAAAGAAAGAAAGAAGAAGAAAGAAGGAAAGAAAAAAACAAGAAAGAAGAAAGAAGGAAAGAAAAAAAAGAAAAAAAGCAAAAGCAAAAAAACAAAAAAAACAAAAAAAAAAAAACAGAAAGAAAGAAAGAAAGAAAGAAAAAAATAAAATATACGTAACGAAGCTTGACCTAAATACACCAACACAAGCACAAACTAACTCACCAATGAGACTGTCATGTTCTCCACTTGACCTGAACTCGACCCGCTGGTGATCCGCTGTCATCCCGGGCAGCACGACGGTCATCTTCCTCGGCCCTTTGAAGCCGAGGA
>NC_061844.1:17303560-17316060 GCF_019202785.1 Penaeus chinensis
AGAGAGAGAGAGAGAGAGAGAGAGAGAGAGAGAGAGAGAGAGAGAGAGAGATTGAAAGCGAGAGAGAGAGAGAGAGAGAGAGAGAGAGAGAAGAGAGAGAGAGAGAGAGAGAGAGAGAGAGAGAGAGAGAGAGAGAGAGAAAGAGATTTGATTTGATAACATTCATTTACATAACAGTGTACATGCCCTGAAAAAAGCCAGGGTAAGATACCAGAGCATCTATCCAAACTGGCTGTGCTTCTATTTTTGTAGAGGGCCATCAGTCAAACATTAGTGTTACATACATGCCTGAAGGGCTGTGCTATTATCACTTTATCAAAATATCATCTGGCTGGTAAAAAATCGTTTATATCACTAATCATGTCAAAGACAAGACCAGTGTCTATAATAAAGTTAATATAATCAACAAGTGCTAGTCTGTGAACAGTACTATTTGATCGATAGGATGCAGTCTTTATGCAACAGAGTAAGTAATGACGAGATTATGCAACTTGGGTGCCTTGCACAGTTTGCAGTCATGGTATGAAACAGGTTTTACATCCAAAGCTGCATCCTGTACACATTGTATAGTGTGCTGATATCCTATGTGTAGCCTAGTTAATGTAACCTGTTAGACTTTATAGGGTTTGTCTCAATTTGATGTCACAGCAATACTCTCGTATGCCAGATAGTACCATGTCCGTCTTTTTTCATATTTTCAGTGGTCCATACCTGACCCTCATAATCTCTAAGACAGTTGATAACTCGTTTTTTCATTTGACTGAGAGATAGCGGCATTACATAATATGCATCTTCATGGGAAAGTGCTAACCTGGCTAATTGATCAGCCCTGTCACATAGTGATATTCCTATAAGAGAGGGTATTCAGTATATTGACACTTGAGTACCCCGTTCTGATAGTTTAGAAATTTAGTGAAGGATATTCCTATTTACCATGTTTTCTGGATTAAATGCAGTAAGCCTGTGGAGAGCGCCTTGACTGTTTGTAAAGACAGCCAAGTGTCACTACTGCTCACTATCTTTCTTAATGGCATGATATATAGTTACTGACTCGGCATCAGTTGTGCTTGTCCAGTTGGAAATGCACACACTTTCTTCAAGATCTATATCAGGAATTAGCACACCAATCCCTGTTGAGAGAGAGAGAGAGAGAGAGAGAGAGAGAGAAGAGAGAGACGAGAGAGAGAGAGAGAGAGAGAGAGAGAGAGAGAGAGAGAGAGAGAGGGAGAGAGAGAGAGAACGAGGAGATTGAGAGAGATACATAGATAGATAGATAGATAGATAGATAGAGAGAGAGAGAGAGAGAGAGAGAGAGAGAGAGAGTGAGAGAGAGAGGAGATTGAGAGAGAGAGAGAACGAGGAGATTGAAAGAGAGAGAGAGAGAGAGAGAGAGAGAGAGAGAGAGAGAGAGAGAGGAGAGAGAGAGAGAGAGAGGGAGAGAGAGAGAGGGAGGGAGAGAGAGAGAGAGAGAGAGAGAGGAGAGAGAGAGAGAGAGAGAGAGAGAGAGAGAGAGAGATTGAAAGCGAGAGAGAGAGAGAGAGAGAGAGAGAGAGAGAGAGAGAGAGAGAGAGAGAGAGAGAGAGAGAGAGAGAGAGAGAGAGAGAAAGAGAGAGAGAGAGAGAGAGAGAGAGAAGAGAGAAAGAGAGAGAGAAAGAGAGAGAGAAGAAAGAAGAGAGAGAGAGAGAGAGAGAGAGAAGAGAGAGAGAGAGAGAGAGAGAGAGAGAGAGAGAGAGAGAGAGAGAAAGAGAAATATATATATATAGAGAGAGAGAGAGATGGAGAGGGAGAGAGAGAGAGAGAGAGAGAGAGAGAGAGAGAGAGAGAGAGAGAGAGAGAGAGAGAAGAGAGAGAGGAGAGAGAGAGAGAGAGAGAGAGAGAGAGAGAGAGAGCGATGAAAGAAAGAGAGAGAACGATGAAAGAAAGAGAGAGAACGATGAAAGAAAGAGAGAGAACAAGGAAAGAAAGAGAGAGAACGGCGTCTGCCTTTAAATCTAGCAGGAAAAGGGTCGCTTAGTCAACAGTGTCCGGGGTCGAGGCTGTTTGTTTCCGGATCTTCCACGGAGGGAATTTGAATCGACTTTCTTGACTACGTTTTTGTATGTTTCTCTTTTAATATCAGATCCTCTTTTTCGTTTGTAATTCTTAGCGCCATATTGGTTCCGTTTATTTATATACACATTTTTTATTATTATTTTTTTTTTTTTTAGTTATTACTATTTGCTTGTTTCTCTTTTTGTTTGTTTTTGCCTATCTTATTTAATCTCTCTGTACGTAAGATGGAAAACAGCAGTAACGCATTTTATATAAGAAAGCCTTTTACGAGAATATACCTTCCCTGACAAGGAGCGAAAGCACATCCTGGACTGAGTAGATAGATTTTACCTATCTACTTTACCAGGAGCAGAAAGGTAAGATGTATGTCTTATTTCCTCCGTTTTCCCTTTCTTTTTAATTATCTCGCTTTCTTTTATTCTCTCTCTCTCTCAATATCTATGCTTCGATTTTTAATATAATATTTATTGTTATTTATGACATTTGTCGATAGATTTTTTACGTTTTGTTTCAATATTTCAGTCTAACAAGGTGTTCGCCGCTAATGACCTTAGCTGTTGACGCGGCAGATAATTTTAAATAATCAATCAATCTCTCTTTCTCTCATTTTCTATCTCTCTCCACACCCAACACACCCTCTCTCTCCCTCTCCCCTTCTCTCTCTCTCTCCCTCTCTTCCTTCCCCTCTCTCTCTCTCTCTTCCTCCCCTTTCTCTCTCTTTCTTCCTCCCCCCCTTCTTTCACTCATATCTTGGGTCATCTGAGGTCACTGTTCGTGAATACAGACGTTTCCGCGAGAGGTCATTTGTCGCGGAAATAGACGAGAGTAGTTCTCACTTCTTATTATTCTTAGTCTTATAATTTATTCATAATTATTATCTTATTAACTTTTTATTTTATATTATTGCATTCCTAAGCTATTTCTCTTCATCATCAGTCATAAAATAGGCACGTTGACCCCTGATATTATTGGGATAAAATTTTACGCAGTCTAACATGCATAAGCGGGATTTTATATACTTATCCTACGGCGGTTGATGAGGGACCCTTTGGCTAAAGCAATAATAATGATAAAATCACTGTGGGATTTTGCTGGAAATTCCTGAGTCGCGAGTCTTGGAAATCTACACACTTACTGATGGATTATTATTGTTATTTTTTTTAATTATTATTACTATCTATTTTTGTTTTTGTTTTTTGTTCAGTGCGGTAGTTGGTTTAAATTTGTGTTCACACTGTTGTTATTTTTTCCGGATTACGTCATAAGGAACATTGTTCAGCATTCTTCCGTTTTTCACTTGTTATTTTCTGTCTAAGCAAATTGGTTCATTCAGGTTTACTCACTCACTAACTCACTCTGTTACTTATTCGCTCACTCACTCATTCTGTGACTGTGCAAGCATGAGTCATCACAATTGAAAAGATTTACATGCACCTGTTTTTTGTTTTTTTGTGTGTGTATGTGTGTGTGTGAGGGAGTGTGTGAGTGTATGTATATATACATGTGCGCGCTGTGTGTACGTGTGTACGTTTGTACGTGTGTGTAAGTGTAACGTGTCTTTACATGCGTTGTGTATGTATGCGCGCAATTACGCACACTAAAACACACTCATATAATTTACGTTGATTAGTTCTTATCGTCTCATGTCTTATGTCAGTTCATCATTTTGTTTCATGAATTTGTGGCATAAATCTAAATGAGATTTTTAATGCTATCTATTAGCTCAAAGTATATCAATACTTTGCTGCATACCTTCGACACCGTTTATTAATAGATTTGTTGCAAATTGCAGGTCAGAGATTTATTATGGCTCATCTTTCGATTTTTTTTTAATGGAATGGTAACTGATATATATATATATATATATATATATTTTTTTTTTTTTTTTTTTTTGTAGAATTATGAATATTATTTTAGATGTTTAAATATTATACACTTAAACACATACACGCACAAATACACTTCACACACACACACATAGGTATATAAACATACATACATACATATTTTCGTTGGCGACCATGCTCCGTTCATACAGTGAGCGTTTGACATTTCTGGTTTCCTAAATCATGGCTGTCCCAAGGATAAATAGCGACGTGCTTTCCCGTTGCCTTCCTCCGGATGGCTGAGGAGTTCATAAGTTCACTATATCTCCCATCATCCGGTCTTGCTCAAGGACTATGGATTCTGTAGGCCTATAGTCTTTGATTTCGATGAGGCGAATGCTGCGACATCTATGGGCGACGCGTAGGAACATTTGCCAGACTGTAGGTGTAGTCGGACTTATGCTCCTGGAAGCACAAACAATCGAAAATTAATATTTATGTTTGTAAAACTTTATTAGGTCCAAATGTCCATAGAAAATTCAGTAAAACGAAATGAAGACCATGGCCCATGCTCCTGCCAACTGTACCCCATGACCCGGTGTAGGGACTTGTTACGAAAGGCATCAAGACTCGACTCTAAGGCACTAGATAACGTCCAAGTTTAGCTTCCATAAAGCAATACTGGCTGTATCAAGGCCTTGAAGATACGTAGCTTGGTCCTTCTGCATAGATACCGGCCTTTCCAAATACTGTTGTCGACTGAGTTCATGGCTCCTGCTGCCAGACCAATCCATCTACAGACTTCGTGGTCTGACAGCCCAGAGACATGGGTCGCACTACCAAGGTATGTAGAACTCTCTGTGACTTCAACGTCCTCTCCACAAGCATCTATCGACTGAACAGGTTCCCCTAAACGGGCCCCAAAATCCTGGATCATGGTCTTGGTCCAGGAGACCTTTAGACCCAAGATTTTCGCCTCATTGCTGAATGCATCAAGAGCCGCCACCAGTGATTCCTGAAACATAGATAGAATAGCAACATCATCAGCAAAGTCGAGGTTGGTGACCTTGATATTACCCAGTGTTACTGTACACTGACTTTGGATAATAGCTCTTCGCATTATCCAGTCCATGCAAGAATTGAAAAGTGTTGGCGCAAGGGCACAGCCTTGCCTCACTCCTGACTGAACAGGGAAGAAGCTCAACAGGCCCCCACCACTTTCTAAAAATAAAATAATCCGTGTCGGAATTCCCCTGTCTCAGGATTTCTCTTCCTATGTAGCCGAATTCGAATAGTTATAGTGGTGAATTTTCAACATATATTTATAATGTATTTTATGAGTATTTCTGAAAGTAAATAGCTTTAACTTAATAAAAGTTTTCCTAACGAAGTTATAAGTCTGTTTTCTTTTTTAAGTCCTTGTAGACACGGATCCTAATTCAGTACTCGAAACAGCGCTGGTAACATGTCTGAAACATGTTCCATATGCTTCTAAACAATCCATGCATATGTTGATAAACCTGAGATATGTAGAACTCGTATGGAAAAATGTTTAAAGTAACATTCTATGTCAATTTACAATAAGGAAATCAATTCATAGTAACTACGAAGCAGGGACATATTGAATATTTTGACGTCAGTAAAGCCGTTTTGTGTTATGACCAAGAGATTCAGTGCCATAGACGTCAATGCTCATTTCTATAGACAAAAAGGGTTGTGATATACAGGGGCGTAACCAGGAGAGGAAAGGCCCGTGGTTTATTAATACTGAGGCCCGCGCCGCCCTCCTCCCCTCTCCTCTCTCTCTCTCTCGCTCTCTCTTTTCCTCTGTCTCCCTTCTCTCTCTCTCTCTCTCTCTCTTTCCCTCTGTCTCCCCCCCCCCCCTCTCTCTCTCTCTCTCTCTCTCTCTCTCTCTCTCTCTCTCTCTCTCTCTATATATATATATATATATATATATATATATATATAATATGCATGTATGCATGTATATGTATGTGTATATATATATAAATATGTGTGTATGTATATATATATAAATATGTGTGTATGTATATATATATAAATATGTGTGTATGTATATATATAAATATGTGTGTATGTATATATATAAATATGTGTGTATGTATATATATAAATATGTGTGTATGTATATATATAAATATGTGTGTATGTATATATATAAATATGTGTGTATGTATATATATAGAAGTACACACACACACACACACGCTCACACGTTCATTCACTCACACACACACACACACACACACACGCTCACACACACACACACGCTCACACACATACTAACACATACCACCCACCCCCCCACCCACACCCCCACCCCCCCCACACACACAAAACAAACAAAATATTATGAAGAGAATGGAATGTTTATATATATGTGCTCCTTTTAATATGCACAGTGTGAATATAACATAAAATGTCCATAGTTAACTTTGTGTCACACCCATATACATTTTTACTTATCTATCTATCTATCTAGATAGTTAAGGAACCAAAATACTTATATACGAGTTATCCCTACAACTTATCCATTTTCTATTAAACCTAACCCGAAAAAATAGAAAACGACAGCGTTATGGCAATGCGTGCGTGCGGTTTATTTTGTATTTGATTTATCTGGGCAATGCGGTCATTGAAGTGTGAAATCCTACAGTGGGCTGCCAGATTATCGAAATACGTCTGATGTAACGAAAACCATTTATAGCATTTTAAAACGATTTATAACGTTGCCGGTTGCGAAAATTTACGGTACTGGCGCTTGTAAGGGGATGGATGAGCAATGGCAGGAGGGAATATTTTGTAAAGACATTTTATTTTTATGTACGGATTAGCAGCTTACGCTAAATAGCCTGGAAAACAGAACAAAAGTAAGAAATGTTAGTGCAGGATTTTGTGCGAATAGGCCGCTTTGAATCTTCCACACAACACTTCGAATCCTTAGTAACAAAAACCATTTTTTAAACAGTTTTCACAACTTTTTTCAATTTTAGAGCAAAATTTCACTCACCTTCGATTTACCCCTCTATAATCTCATATCTCAAGAATCAGAATTAAGCTCGGATTTCATATTTCTCCCATCATTTCTCGTACTTAAACACACACACAAAGAGAAAAGATTCACCGGCTTCGAAACACTGTATTTCGAACCCCAAAACACGTTCTGCCTCTTAGCGTCTCAATCCCCAGAAAGGTCACAGAAAACGGGTGAGGAGGACATTCGCTCGACGCTCTGCCGGCAAGGAGAACAAGGCCTGAGGACGCTAGTGAAGGTAGACAGGCAGACGGTGAATTAAAGGACACGTGCGCACAAGGCCGAGATGGAAAAGGAAGGTCCTCTGCGGCGAATCCTGAGAAGAGGAGAAGGGAGAATCCAGAGGAAATGACGGAGAGCCGGTGACATAGAGGCTGTTTGACCACACCGCAGCCATCATGATTGTCAAATAGGTAATTACTGAACAGTAAGTATGACATGCTTAGTTTTAATTGTTTGAATGATGTAAGAGTCCATATTCTTATCCATGTGGGTTTTGTAAAACGTTGAAGATATGATTGAATCGGCGTGATTTAAGTAGGTGACAAAATTGGCCGCCTGTTCATGCAGTAGGCCTAATGTAGGAGGCCTAAAACAAAGTACCATTTTTTTTTTTTTTTTAACACAGCCATCCAATCTTCCAATTCTTAATCCTTCTTTCAATTATCCATGCATAAACCTCTTGTTATTTTCCATCGCAAGTGATATAAGTAAAAGTATTGGTAATGTGTACGAAGTGACCTTACCCTTCTGAGATTAAGCCCTTTTACTCCAACCATTCCTGGTAAATCCATGGACCGAAATCTTTCCTAACCCCTAAACGCCCATCAGATCACCGTATTTCCCTATTAGGGGCTTTGCCCTTGGACCCCCCCCCCCACCTGTTGTAGAGTTACAGGCTGCATGGCATGTGTTACGACCTGTTTTCTTAATGTTTTGGTTAATTTTCCGAATATGACAATCGGGTCTTCCCTTACAATATTTATATCGGTATAGGTAAAGTTCTGACTAGCCGTCTTTAAACCGGAAAAAATATATGCATGTGATAGAGCAAATAAATCTAAGAAACTTATCTTCTATGAACTTCCGTCGCAAATCAGAAATAACGAAGTTATTGGACACGCAAGTGTCACAGAGCCCCAAATGAAAAACTATCTCAATATTTTAAAAATCGCCATCCGATATCCATTCCTACTTTTTGTAAACAAAACAATGATACCGTTTTATTTTGGTTCATTTATTGTAATACTTTCATTTCGTAACTACAAAAATTCCCCATAAACTTACATGAAGGTGATTTTCTTTCTACATTAAAATGTCTGACAATACACGAGTAATACCATCATAAAATCGAGTATTTACAGTAATTATGACATTTCTTACTCTGCGCAAATCGATGTGTCTGGTCCATATTACGGGCAAGAGGGAACTGAAGAATTGCGCGCGATTTTCAAAAACAACAGTTACCTTATGAACAGCGCACGAAACCTTTTGAAACTTTTATTCAATACCACATCCGCGTGACATTTGTCACGAGAGCCAAAAGCATTACAGGAAATGTTATAAACCAATCACAAGGCAAGGAAAGCAAATATACCAAATCTTTGCTCAAAATGGATCTCAGGTGCGTAGGTTGTGACCCGCATTACTATAGAGTTATATCTGATTATTTTGAAAAAAAAAATGATAACGCTGTAGAGTTCCTGAGAGCACACGGTGTTTTGCCAAGAGCGTTAAGTTGCCCGCATTGCGATTTACCTTGCAAATATCGTGAAGATCGACATATATGGTATTGTGGCAGATGGAAAAAATAGCAAAGACAAAACGGCGTAAAAGTTGCGTTTTATCGACCAGCGATTACAAAGGCACGTTTCTAAGCCAACTAGCGTAGATTGGAGGAGTTTTTGTTCTGAAGTAACCGAATATTGGTTACAAAATCAAAATTCAATAGGAGGTGCCGGTGTAATACTTGAGATTGACGAGACGCTGCTCGTGCGCCGTAAGTATAAGAGGGGCAGACAGTTGAGCCAGGTCCCGGGCGAAGCTAGAACTTCGCAAATCATAAAGAAGAAGAGCCAGGTGTGGGTCTTTGGGGGTATTGAGCGTGTGAGTAAAAGGAAATTAATTGTGCCATTGGTTGACACTGACCGCAGTGCAGACACGCTCATACCCCTTATTAAGAAATATATAAAACCAGACAGTGTGATATACGGTGATGGATGGGCTGCCTACCGTAACCTACAACACTATGGTTACATGGTGTTGAAAAAGAATTGATTAATTCATTTTTTTCACAAGCGGCAGAATTATACACGCCGCAAGGCGGGAAAGAAAGAATTCTTCCGTCACCTGCCCCCCCCCCCACAGTTCCTCTGGATGGTAGTTCTTCAGAGAGCGATTAAAATCGGGTAAGAGGTCACACTTACCTGATTGCTTGTATGCATATGGTAAAATAAAACCTAATACAAGGCAAATACCTTTTTTCGCGCACGTAAAGACATATTTCTTCTGAAATACCGATAATAAATTATTAATGTGTGAAACAGTAAGACAAGGACACCATGTATAACGACCAATTACTGACAACTTGGCGATTATGTGGTGTTACAGACTGAGAAATTCTAGCCAATGAAAACTTCAGGCAATGACGTCACAGTTTTCTGACCAATCAAAAACAGTTTTTTCGGAAAGCCCTGCCCTCGCCCATGGAAAACCTTTAGTGTGTATCTGTCCGGTGGTCAAGGAAGTGTACGTGTGAAAAAAAAATATAGAAGCCGGCAGAAATGTTTACAAATTGCGAAATACACGTATAACTGGAAATATTGCTACGCCGAGGACGTGTTATTGTAAAACTTAATAACGGAGACGGGACGATATAAGGTTAGTAAAATTTAAGTAACGTTTAACGAGAACCGGCGAAATCTACATAGTTATTGCACGAAGTACATTTCAAGTAATAAGCCAATTAATGTAATAAAAATGCATACTTTTAATAGGATAATAATACATGCATTATTAATACAAATTATTTCCGATTTGGCTATTGCAACCGACCGCAGTGGGTGTCGTGGCCGCGCGCGACGAAATCAGGCTAAAGCTTTCATAATTCCGCGGGACGAGCAATAAGGCTTGGCTGCGCGGCCTGAAGCCTCGCCACGGCCTCCGAAGTATTTTCGGCTCAGGCAAAGGTCAATAAGTTCCATCTTACATTTTAAGACAAGTATAAGTATTGAACGGTTACCATATTTGACGACAATCATCACTAAAGTTTGCAAGGTCTGTTACAAAAATGTGTAAGTTTTTTGTTTGAGAATAAAATTCACGGAGACTGCGTGTGCCGTTGCGGCACGGTCTCAATGCGCGACACGTAACTGTCAGTAGCGCTTTTTTTTGTTTCTTTGCTTTGTATTTATTATCGCAGTCAATCAAAATACCGTTGTTATTTGAGGAACTATTAATGAAGCTTGTGTATGAATTTGAAACGGTCATCTGGAAACTTTCGAAACGTATTTTCATATTAAAAAGTTGATTGTGCCCAAACATGGTTTGATTCATTTGTATTGTCCGTCAATCAGGCAAAAAATAATCCTGGATTTAACCGCCGAATTGTATACCGTAATTGCATAGGTGAAACATGGCCACTGTCCCCGAAGAGTTTCAGCAAACCCGATTTTAAGTTAATTTAGTGTTTTTCTTGTTTTTCTGTGTGTAAATCATGCTAATTACCCCCCCTTAATACAGTGCGAAGCCGAATCTTACACATTTGATCAACTTTGCCGTCGGGGAATACAAGTTCCGCTACTCATCAACGAGTCAAATGCGACGGAAAGCAACAGCATAACAGCGTTAAACTACGAGGGGAGATTACACTCCAAAAAAAGTGGTTTCGAAAGTCGGAGGCTGGATGAAACTTAACATTTACCTTTATATCATCAGATTTGTCCTCGTGTGATGAGAACGAATCTGATGATAATCTCCGTCGGATTCTCCAGCCGACAATCTTGATGTGATTTGATAAGTCCCGATAGCAGGGGAGGGCATGAAGTAGATCAGGGAAATTACGGGGTAAAACAGGCTTAAATAAGCAAAATAGAGAACAGGAATGTGCAAAACAAGCACAAAAAACGCTTAAAATAGGCAAATGAAACTCTACGGACATTGCTGCCACCATTTGAAAGTCTACGGACCGACGCGCCAATTTTCGAAAAACTCTACGGGAACCAAAGCAAAAAATCAACGGGATTTCATATGATCCAGATCCCCTGTGGTAATCGTATAATGCGTCCTAACCAATAAACCAACCTAACCTAACCCTGTGGGATTTATACACTACGATCTATATATTCCCTAGCCAGGGGGCTCTGCCCCCTGGAACCCGTAGTATTAAATGCGCCTAGTCAGGGGGCTTTGCCCCCTGGACCCCCGTGGTGATATGTACGCCTAGCCAGGGGGCTATGCCCCCTGGACCCCCTTAGTAGTATATACACCTAGCCCCAGGGTTAAACCACAAACCTTTATAAAGCGAGAGATCGAACTTTTCTGCGCTTCCGTCTGTCAGAATTACTTGGTTTCTAATCACTTTTTTCGGCATTTGTGGCACTTGTTGGGCTCAAATATCAGGCTTTGATTGAGAATAATGTCCATTTGTCCTGTATATCCACCAAAAGACTTTAAAAATGACACGGAGTCGACGCAGCACTTAAAACGAAACATTTCTCACCGGCGTTTCTCACTGAATGGCCGCCGGGACGACCTGTCAAATCTCCCGGTGAACACACGCATGCGCACAAGGTTATTGTTCAGAATAGGGTAAATAACTCCCAAAAGACGTAAAAGAAGTATAATAAAACTAGAAGAATGCATAACATACATGAATTCGGGAAAACAGACGCTAGTAATGACAAAATAAGCCTTCTCACAAGCGCGTAGCAATACATGGACTACTTGATGGATCGCAGTAATGAGTTACGCATCACATTTGTTATGATCCTCGCAAGGTAAACATGGAAGGGGACTTAGAAAATGAAGGTGCGATCTTCTCTCTTCTCTGTCCTGTATCTCCCTTATTTTAGATTTCCGAACCTTTCGCCATAGATGAAAAGTGTCTTACTTTTCGTCAAGGTATCCACTCCACACACTTGTTTTACTGTACTTTTTGTGTGACATGCGCGGAAAATTTTCCAAAATTATTGCCTGTCCCATGTAACTACGAATGTTTTAGGCCAATTTCATCACGCTCTGTGACAGCACACCCAGTCATTCAACTGCTATTGTTTGCATTAGCTAAATCAATGATAATTTTTATTATTACTGTGGATTATTGTCCTGTTAGAAGTAAGGTTTTTTTTGTTGCATGATTTTGCTTATTACTTGAAATTTACTTTGTGCAATAAATCTAGAATGTGCCAGTTTTTGTTTTTTTTTTATATACAATTTAGTTCAATTGTACAAACCTTTTATCGTTGTACCTCCTTTATTACGCTTCACCATGATACATCCTCCTCAACGTGCTAGTATTTCCAGGAGCAGGTATATTTCTTGATTTGTTAACGTCGGCTGGCTCTTAA
>NC_061844.1:17323560-17363560 GCF_019202785.1 Penaeus chinensis
CAACCACGTGCGTCTATCCCCGCCGAAGAGTGTAAGAGCTTCGTGAGTCACAAAGAAAAGGAAGTGAAGGACATTACAAATTTTCTCATTGAAAAGCATGGGCAGGAAGATTTAGCAGCCAATATGATCTGCAGCCATTGCTATACATATACAATGAAGTGTCTGCACGTAGCATCAGGTGGATACGGAAGTTAAAATTGCATGTGAAGACTGCAATTTTATTGCTCTGAACACTAAGGATGATTGTTCCACTGAACGTCCAGGCATTTTCGCAGAAAGTCATGATTGTGTATGTGATGATTATCTCCCACACTTCACTGATGCAACCTTCGTGCGCTTCAGGAAATGTGATGAAGGCAATTATTATTATTCTTCTTCAGGCTTTGTTCCCAGCTCAGCTAGGGTCGCCGGTGCGGATCCTTCTCCTCCATGCCGCTCTGTCCTTCGCATCCTCCTCCGTTACTCCCGCTGCCGCCATATCCTCACGAAAACAATCCTCCCATCCCTGTCTCGGTCTGCCCCTTTTTCTGTCCCACCGTCATCCTCAATCTCCTCCCAACGTATTCCTCCTCTCCCCGTACCACATGTCCTAGCCATCTCAACCTGCACTTCCTCAGCTTCTCCAGTTCGCCTACCCCAAATGTCTCTGATGTATCGTACCCAGTCTAGCCTGGTCTTCCCCTGTGAGAATCGTAGCATCCTCATCTCAGCTACGTTACTACGACTGCCTCCATCCCATACAGCATCGCCAGTCGTACCATTGTCTTGAATAGCCGGCCCTTCAGCTTTGCTGGGACCTGTCTATCGCACAGCAGCCCAGTGATTTTTCTCCAAGCATTCCATCCCGCCTGTATCCTCTTACCAACCTCATTGTCCGATGACCTCTGTCTCTACACTGTGGAACCAAGGTACTTAAACTCTTGGACTCTGTTCAGCTTCACACCCTGCATTTCTACTGCTCTCTCTGGATCTTGATCCCCCATACAAAGGTATTCGTTTTCTGCCTGCTCACCTTCATCCCTCTATCTTCCAATGCTCTTCTCCACTGCTCCAGCCTCTTCCACATCCTCATTTGTCTCCCCGTTCAGTGCAACGTCATCTGCGAACATCAGGTCCCATGGGGCAGCCTTCTGAACTGCTTCGGTGAGACAGTCTATGATGATTACGAAGAGGAATGGACTTAGTGCAGATCCCTGACGGAGTCCAACTTTAACCTGGAAACTTTCCGTAGTTCCTACCACGCACTTTACATTTGCCTTGCTGCCTTCGTACATATCCTGAATGAGCCGGATGTATTTCTCTTGCACTTTTTTTAGACGTAGGCAATTGAACACACACAACATTTTAGTGGAAATTAGAAATAGTGTTATAGAATTTTATGAGTAGGAACTTGATAGACATCCAGACGAAGGTGGTTACTTGGACATCGATGTAACTATGATGGCTCATGGCATAAATGAGCACTTAAATCCAAGTTAGAATTCATGGTGCTTTTACAATAAAGCCATAGAAAATGAAGTGCCAAGTAGCCACAAATCCATGAAAGTACATTTTCAGTTGTCGCCACTGGAACTCTCGCTTGTATTAAGTGTGAGATCGTCTTACATTAGACGATGTCATGATGAAATGCTTGGCTGGAAGAATGCAGAATCCTAACGAATCATTGCATGTTAGAATATGGAGGATTAACGCAAAATGCAAGAATGGGAACAAACCAATGCTAGATTTTGCGTGTGCTGTAGCTACTGCCAACTACAATGCTGGCTATGAGGCCGGCTGCCTTGACGCCATCCTGGGTGGTCAGCAAACGGCAAAACGGCAGTGATTACTGCAACAAGATCATCAAAGGATGAACGTTGCCCCCCAAATCAAGATGAGGAACAGGAAACTCCAAGAGGAGCTTTCATATGCAGCTGGAGGGTTCTAGCCGTCCGACCCTGCCCCTCCCTCTCGTCTGTCAACTTTGAGGCGCCGTATCTCGAAGTATAAGTAATTGCAACATTTTGTTTCACTGTTCCATTTATTATTCGATTTTCTTCATTTTGGCTATATTTTTGTAAGAAAAAAATCTTCAATTTTGTATTGTCAAATTTATAATGATTTTTTTCATGATGGAAACTACGTTTTTTAAAACGCATTTTTTACGGAATGCGTTTATATTTTAATCTAGAGGTTTTAATGATAATTTACTTGGCTTTCACCTGGGAATAATTATTAGTATAATATTAATATGCGAGTCTTTAGAGATAGAATTGTACCATGTATTTCTAAACATTTTAATTTTTTCTCCTTTTATTCCACAGTTATCAACATGAAATTGGGGACATAAGATATTGTCTTAAAGATTGTTCTCAAACCATTTTTTTTTTTTTTTTTTTGCCGCTAGCCTGATTTACCCATGACGGTCCCTTAAGTATTATATGTCGCACAGGTTTCTAACTTTCAACTTTCAAAGGAAATACCATAGATGAAATATTCATTCTTTCGATTACAGGCAAACTTTACCTTGTGCCATATGGCTGTGCGGATCTGAAACTATTCCAAAATTACTTGCATAATGTTATGTTACCGAGAATGTTACCAAGGTAACACACCCAAAATCTAAACCTAGCCTTTCCAAACTTCTATTTATTCCCTACAATGGGGGTAACCCCCCCTGAACACCCTTTATTACCATTTTATGCCAACTTGCAGAAGACTTCTGCAGTGCCTCCTCGTGGCCACCCATGGAAACTAGGTACCTTGCGGTCCTAGGCTGAACTGTTGAGGCTTTTGTAGCAGCAAGAGGCCCTAAAGGTACGGAGCCATGGCCCAACGGCGTGTGGATACGCCCTGGCTTCGTACTAACTCCTGCCCCTGTTCCCCCTGGGGTCAATGGGCGGCTGTGGGTGTAGCAACTGCACGTGTATTCTTGCTAGATGTGAAAAAGGCGCGCACTGCCACCATCCATTTAATTGATGTATGGGAATGTTTGTATAGGTGTTAAAGAAGGATCGGTGAAGTGTAAGGAAGAGTGGAAGGAACGGATAGTGTGTAAGTGTATGTATGTGTGTATGAGTATGTGTTTGGTGCGAGAATGCAAAAGACTGGTATACGTGTATTTAGCCGGAGAGGCGTGTGCGGGGGATATCTTCCCTAACACAGATGGTTTACGATTTAGTGTATCTTTGGGTTCATTTCACCTTTACAGGTCCGTTTTGACTTAGAATTTTCGTCACAGTAGGTTGGTATGGAAAACTTCATAAAACCTTTTGATATTTATTAAAAGTGCGAATAAAAGGCAACACGTAAAACACGTAAAACTAATGTAAGACAAACACGTAAAAAACTAATGAGATAAAAAGTAAAAATAACAAGAACTTTCAATCCTGGAAGCACCAGTCTAAAAAATCACTGGCTTAATTAAAAGTTCATTAGTGTCTCCCAGTACCTTGGTGTAAAATACTTCGACACTTAACTTGTGGTGAGGAGAGTGCCCATTCCGGGATTACTCATGCCTCGACCTCCTTCGACCAAAACGACAGCAAGACCCCCTACCTAGTGCTTCTTACCCACCCTTGTTACTTTTTAGCGGGGGTAATGTTAAGCGAGGGTGGCTCTCTTTTGTTTAAGAGTTTAAAAAAATTATTAAACTATATGAATATTATAAGGAGGATTAAATAACTAAAAATAAACAATGATGAATATATGACTTTAAAAGAACTTATTTTTAAAGTTTTAAACTTTTTCTGGATTAGTTCATTTGTATATAGTTCGTGTTTTTCATGGTTTGTCCAGGGTAAAAATAACAATTATAAATATGGTTTGATAAAATTGGTAGTATATAAAAAATTCAAATCGAATAAGCAAGGCAGGCGTGTTTGCCATTTCCTTGGCGAGCCTGTTTGCCATTTCCTTGGCGAGCCTGTTTTCTATGCGCCTAGCTGCAGGGCGTGTGTAGAGCATCCTCACCCTCGGGAGATGGATAACCTCGGTAAGTACGGCCAGAGGGAACTCGGGAGCAATATAACAGGCAATCCTGCAGGAGATTAAAAATGAGTAGGGTATGCAGTGAAGACAATCCACGACATGGGCGGGCAGCCTCAGCCCCCCCCGCACCCCCCGAGATAACCATTGGCAACGAATCATGTTGGTGCTGGGGGTAGGGCTAAAGTCCCTCCCAACCGCTGGGACTTGGGTGGGGAGGGGGGGTTACCCGCCATCCCATCTGGGTCCCAGCGGCAGCCAATCTGGCGTGATGCTTGTAGGGGAAAGCCCCAGGGAGCCCTGCAGGTGAATTATAGGGCCTGCAGCCAGCCAACCTCCTCCTATATGGTGCGGCGTCGTTAGGGGTCGCAGAGGTGGTGCCCACCCGGAGTGACTGCCTGAGGTTAGACCGGGTGGACTGTCAGGGTGGGGGCTTGGAACGTCCGTTCCCTGCGACAGGACGATCGGTTACCACTACTATCGAGGGAATTGAAGCAGCTGAGAGTTGAGGTGGCTGCTCTCTCAGAGGTGAGAAGACCTGGCAGGGGCACGATTAGTGTGGGTGGCTACACCTCCTACTGGTCGGCCCGCAGTGATGGCCACCATCTCCAGGGAGTAGCCATAGCCATCTCCAGCAGACTTCAACCCTCGGTAGTTGGTCACTCGAGTCGATGAGCGTATTATGGTATTGAGACTCTGAATCTCTGGAAACCCTAGTGGCGGCTCTTGGTGCATTTAGCATTGAAGTAAAGCCCCTGGGGCTAGAGGTCTCCTAGGCCAAGACCTAGATTCAGGATTTTGGGGGCCTACTAGGAAACCCTGTGCAGTCTGTACGTACTTGCCATGAAAACATCGAAGTCACAGAGCTTTATATACCTCGGTAGTGCACTTCACGTCTCTGGGCTGTCAGACCAAGAAGTCAGTAGACGGATTGGCCTGGCAGCAGGGGTCATGAAATCTCTCGACAAGAGTATTTGGAGATGCCGGTACCTGTGCAGAAGGACCAAGTTACGTGTTTTCAAGGCCCTGATACTGCCAGTTTTACTCTATGGTAGTGAAACCTGAACACTATCTTGTGCTCTGGAATCTCGTCTTGATGCTAATTGTAACAGATCCCTGCGCCGGATCATGGGGTACAGTTGGCGGGCCCATGTGTCCAACCAACGGCTGCACTGAGAGACCGGTACAGGACCTGTTACTTGCACAATCCGTGATCGCCAACTCAGGCTATATGGCCACTTGGCTCGACTCCCACAGGATGATCCTGCTCATCAGGTTGTCTGTCCGAGACAACCCTAGGTGGCGGACGCCTGTGGGACGACCGAGAAGGTCGTGGCTTGGGCAGATCGATCAAACCTGTCGTGAGGAACTAGAGATGGGCCGGGCCCCTGCCTGGCGGCTCGCCATGAGGGACCCTCGTAGGTGGAAACGAAAGGTGGATGCGGCTATGTGCCCCTGCCGGCGTTAGCTCCAAATTGATGATGCAGAAAACCGACTTTAAGAACTCTGGCTGTAAGAGGGTGTTGTGGACTTAGTCTCCAATGGTGATGTGCAGCAGGTATTATTGTCATTCCTCAGTAAATTGGTTGATTATTTCTTGTGCTCTTTAAGATGTCAATGTTCATTTCCCTCTGTCTCTGTGCATCACTTACAGTAACATCACCTAGTAAAACTGAAATCACTGTTGCATGAAATGATTTTCTGTAGGCATAGACTAACATCAGAAGTTACGAAAACAAGATGTGACAAATGGTGTACACAGTAACTGCGGTGATTGGGTAAGGATCTGGGGGCAGATTCCCATTTTGGGGGAATGGTGATAGGGAAGTTTGAAATGGCTTTTAGTAGTAGTAGTAGCAGTAGCAGTAGTAGTTGGAGTAGTTGTTGTGTATATTTATGTATGTATATATAAATGTGTGTGTGTAATGTGTGATTGTGTGTGCACGCATATATATATATATATATATATATATATATATATATATATATATGGAGAGATAGATATTAGGAGGGAGGGGGAGAGATGCAAAGATCATCAAATATACAATTGTTCAAGTTATTTGGAGTAAAATGTCTTAAAAAATAAAGGGAAGGGAGATTAGGGTAAGAGCCCAAGGAATGGACCAGGGAGGAGGGGTATTGTACCCCCATATCGTCTTCCATCTCTGTTGGAGGGGTATGGGGTGACGGATAGGGGTGTGTGAAGAACAGAGGGGGAAACTGAAGTAGACTGTCAATGATAGTTTCACAATTTGCGGTATAGTCCATTTGCTTTACGTCTGTGATTGGAAAAGGGATGGTGGATGAAGCTATAAAAGTCTAAAAATAGTCAGAACAGAATAAAGGATCACGCAGCAGTAACTAAAATTAAATGGAATTATGACGCCAACGTTGCTGTCACAATATATTCTGGTTCTTCTTGACGCTGAAATTGGTGTTGCCTATAAAACGGTTTAAACTTTCGTGTGTATAAACAATAGAAGTTGCAGAGTAGTCAATTACTTCTTCCATTTTATTCGAAGCTTCCACAATGTTTTGCTTATTAAAATTATAACGGCATATTAAATGCTTTGATGGTTTTATATATATATTTTTTTTTCCAAAAGTTGGTATGTTTTGTAGCGACCATGATATAAGTTGAAATGATGTATCGAAGTGTTATTGGTTTTGGGATGCTACAAAAAAGGCCTATAGATAAATAGATTAATATATAAATAGTTACTTATAGATGTTTGTTTATATATGTGATATTCAGTTGTCTTACAGCTCTACAAAGGAATGCATTGGTACCTTCAATCAAATCTTCATGGTGACTCCTGAAGTAGTGAAACTTGCTGATGGCCATTGTGACAGACCAGGAAATTTCATAAGTGCCTTGTCTGCCGTAGAAGCATTCGTGAAGACCCATAAGAAGTCCATGTGTCCCTGTAGTAAGGTTGACTGCCAGTGCATTGCTTTCTTTGATTATAAGGTAACTAGAAAATGGCTCTTTTTAGGAATATTGCATACTATAAATTCCATATTTTAAAAAGAAATTGTAGTATAAAGTGGGCCCTAAAAGTGACAAGAACAAAAAATCAATTTTATCTACATTATCTTCAATTCATATATTTTTGACAGGAATATTTTTAGAAGATAGGAACATATGCATATTGATGTGTATGCATATTTAGTTCTATTCATATCTGAAAGTCGAGGTTGTTTTGGGGCATAAAATAATGTATTAATTAATGTTTGTTTCAGATGTGCACTGATTAATTACAAGGCTGTCGCAACAGTATAAAGAAAACACATCAAGCTCTGCTATATAATGATCATTTCTTTTATAGCCCAATGCCGTCGGGTCGGAAAACATCTCTGCACACGAATTTCGGGGAACAAAACAAGCGGCTAGCTCTCCCGCCGGGACGCGCGCTCGACTCGCGCTTCCCGTCTCACCATCCCACAGAAGTTTTAGCGCGCTCGGGCGGCTGGTTTGCGTATAACCGCAACCTCCGATTTTTTAACCCTAAAAACATGTGAAAGTTATATATGCAGGATTTTATTGTCTCATACTGTAGTATATACTCCATTTTAAGAGTGTTCGACCAATGTGAGTGTGTAAAGTCAATAGTGTGTTTTGGCGAGAGCACAGAAAAGCAGTGGTAAAAGGCGAATTTTTATTTTTTGTAATCAGGCATGGTATGCCTGGAAGCAGGGTGCGGGACATAGGGAAACGCTGCAGTGGGCACACATGACTCTGGTCTCCTTCCGGCGCCGGTGGTTCCTCCAGCAGAGCGCACATCTCCGCCACCTCCGGAATGGGGTGTCGACTGGCATGTGCGCCTGCTGGGGATCCTCCTCAGGTTGGTTCTGATGAGGGTTCCGCCGGAAGGAGGCAGGTCGGCCACCTGTAAATGAAAGAAAAACAGGACATTGTTAATTACATCTTCAAAAATGGACTGTAGAATGAAAATCCCCATTAATTTCAAAACAGAACACAAGAAACAAAGTCAGATGCTTACCTCGCTGCAGCAATTCCCGAACTAGTTCCGTACGAAACTTCCATTGAGGCATCTTTCCGCCGAGGGCCCGGTGGACAGCCAGCGCGTTGATGGTGGTCATATCCAGCAGGTAAAAAAATACCTTTTTGTACCACTTGATGGTCTTCTTGGTTGCTGGATATGACTGCGCCAGCTGATCCGAGAGGTCGACGCCCTTCATGCCGTTGTTGTAACTGACAACGACCTCGGGCTTCGACCTCTCCACCCCTCGGCGGTTGGGAGGCAGGATAACGACCTTTGATGTGTGGGCAGTGGATAGCATTGTCACAGGACGCTTGTCTAACCACTGCAGGCAAAGCATTCCGGTTTTGCTTCTCCGGAAGTCGATTTGTCCCCGACTCGCCTGCAGGTCCGAGGGCATACCCTTCCTGTTGACACGTACTGTGCTAACGGCGGTGGTCTTCCGGGCCTGCAGATAGTGGAAGAGAGTCGGGGAGGAATACCAGTTGTCTGTGTACAACTGATACCCCTTGTCGAGCAGCTTTGCCTTCTCCATCAGGTCGTCGACGGCCTTCATACTCGCCGGAAACTCGCCGCGATCCTGCCCCATGTAAATATTGAAGGCCGCCGTATACCCTGCCTCTGGACCGTCGGACGAACACAGCTTGTAGACCTTCAAGCCCCGCCGAGCCCTCTTACTAGGGTTGTACTGAAGGGCCTGATGCCTCCCCTTGAAGGCCCACAAGCTCTCGTCGACGGTCACGTTCTTTCTGGGGACGAAGACGGAACGGTACATCGAATCCAAGACGTCAATCACAGGGCGCAGCTTCCACAACCGGTCCTTCGCGCTGTGCTCCCCTTCGTTGTTAGCGAAATGGAGGGCGGAGGTAAGGATGTCGAAGCGGTCCCTGGACATGGTCTTGGCGAACACCGACGAGCACATCAACGGGTCCGTCGACCAAAGGTCCCTCTGGCACCTCCTCTTCCCATGAAGTACCATGAGTAACCTAAGGCCGACATATGAGCGGAGCTCCCGCACCGTTGTCCTCCCACCCCTTCATGTGGGATGAAGGGGTTCGCGGGTTCTGTCGAGCGTACCTGCAGTTGGAAGAAAAAAAGACATTGTAAAATGGGTGTTCCAAAAAAAGGACATGTAGAAAATTTCAAGGCAGAGCACAAAAAAAAACATGTAGGTTGCTTACCGATTCGTCTCCTCCACAATTGTTTGAAACAACTCTGGGAAGAAGCTGGTGAATATCTCCATCGGGTCGGACGATTCGTCAAGGTGTGCGTGCACACCCGTTGTCCCCTCGAAGCAGTGACGCCTGACGATGTTCTCCTCCTTTGACCAAGTAAAGGAGGGGTTCCGGGAGCGTTGCGCTCCCACTTTCGCCTGGCGTATTCCGCGAGGGGCTCGTCCGAGTCCATGGAGCTATCCACCTGCGGGACATAGTCGTAATCTACATCCGAGTTGTCCTCCACGGCAGATTCTCCGTAGTCGGACTCGGATTCCTCCCAATCCGAGTCGTCGCCGTTGAACTGGCCGGAGATTTCAACTTCTGTAAAAATACGAAGAAAACAAGAGTTCTATGTAAAAAAAAGTTTTGATATGCAGAATTAAAGTAGTATATGTCCAAAAAGGCAGGTATTTTCACAAGTCAAAGAAAAGATAGAAAACTTACCAGAGAGATTACTAGTCCTTGAGAACTTCAGAGGAGGTGTGTACTCCTCATCTGAGCCCTCATCATCGACTTCGTCGGTGGATGAGTACAGATAGAGGAGCGGGTCTATGGCATTCAGCAAGCGAGGATATCCTCTGGAAGTGGACGTTTGGGGATCGTTCACTGTCTCTTCGTCGAAAACCAAGGCACGGACTCCAGGGGAATTCCTCGGCTTGCGGCAGCGGCGGGTTGACAGCATACGAGACATTTTCAAGGTCTTGAGCTGGCGAGTGATTACCTAGACCTCTGCATGGCCTTTTATACGATTTTCCACAGGGTTTCGGCCAATCAGATCATTGATTTTAGGTCACGTGAAGTACAGGTAAACTATTGCCAAACTACTCTATTGCCAATTGAAGATATTCCCAATCCTTGTGCTCCGGAGGGGTCCAGAAAGTCACGTGATAGGTCACGTGAGGTATGCGCCGGAAGGTTCCAGAAGGTTCCCGAAGATCCTTGTGCCTCGGAGGGATCCAGAAAGTCACTGATAGGTCACGTGAGGTATGCCCGGGAAGGTTCCAGAAAATCACATGACATTGTCACGTGACAGGTCATGTGAGGTACGCAGCGGAAATGGCGTGAAAATCACGTGATATGTCACGTAGCATGACGTCACTGTCTCTTGCTCTCTCTCTCTCTCTCTCTCTCTCAAACACACACACAGATGCACACACACATGCACACACACACATGCACACAAACACAGTGGGGACGAGTGTCATGGCGGTCTCTCTCTCTCTCTCTCTCTCTCTCTCTCTCTCTCTCTCTCTCTCTCTCTCTCTCTCTCTCTCTCTCTCTCTCTCTCTCTCTCTCTCACAGACTTGCACACAGACTTTCATGCAGACTTGCACACAGACCGTCCTTACAGCTGGCAAAACGGTGGTTCGGCCAACACCACCACATACAGGGGCCGCCTCTGCCCGCCCGTCAGGGAGGACACCCCCTCCAGGGTCCCGATGGCGCAGGGGCCCGAGAAAAACACAAATACACAGCAGACAAAACATTTATGCAATGAAAAATTTGCGTAAACTTTTATACAATTCACACACGCACTTCCGCACGTAAAATTACCGACTTACACACACTCACGCATACACACCAACAGTTACGCGCACATACTTCCACAGATACGCACAAAAACACAAGCCGACAAACACAAACACGACGAAAAACAGATACACACATCTATATATGTACACATATAGTTGCACAATCATAATTATCAATATAAAGACCTGTATAAAAAAAAATAACTCAATAACAGTAATAAATACAGCCATACAGAAAGCACGGCCATACCCGTCCCCGGCGGGACGGGTTAGAAAAGAATCACGCCTAGTCCCGTCCCCGGCGTCACGGGTTCGCGCGGAGTACGGGGATAGGCGTGACCCGGCGTCAATGGGTTAAGAAATAGGCGCCTATGAATTTTCTGATTTTGGAAATGTATTTTTTATTAAAATCAAAGAATATCTCGCGTTCTCTGTTTTCAATTGAAAGTTTTGATAAAATTATGATTTAGACACCGCTTCGAACGCCAAATAACGCCTCGTTTTCTGTTGGGGGTATAACTATTTTATTTTTAAAATACCTCAATATTATACTTTTCTTTAATATTTTTGCATAAAAATTATTTTTTATTATAAATTAATATAATATAAAGTTCTTTAATTTAATAGTAAGCTTGACTTCTCTTTACTTTGTTCTCTCCCACCGAATCGGACTTGGGTCGCCGAAAGCATGCTTTGGCTCTCGGACTTCTCACTTCGCTTAAATGATTTGAAGTAACATATTCTATTTAACAAGAGGCTATAAAAGGAAAGGATTCTAGTAATGATTTGATTTGGAACATTATTTATTGCATACAATATCATTTTCATTCTACTCCTTTGTTTACATTGCCATATCTCCGACTGCGCCGTTCTCTAGTTTGTTACAACAACAATTGTTTGTCTTCACATTTTTCATGTCTCCAATCAGTCTTTCACAGTTTTGATTATGGCCAGGTATTAATGAACTTTTGGGTTTCCACATATCGATTTCATACATATCATAGGCCAAGTATGCAAACTTCATATCTGTGGTCAGATGACGGAAAAAGGGTTGAACAAAACACTCACAAAACACTTGTTGGGAAATGAAATCTTTCACACTCAGATTACAGTTTTTCTGCAGTGAAAATGTGCTTCTCCTTATTTTGGAATAGGCCACTTTTCACGAATTCCTCTTTTCAAGATCTTTGCAACTTCATCGACGTAATCATGATCAACAACCAAGGAAAGAAGTGTACCATCTGCATTATACAGATGTCTGTTGATGGACGAGAAGTAGCTGCTAGGAAAGCCAAGTTCACAGCCAATCCTGGCATACCTCCTTGAAGTTTGAATAGCAGTTCTGAAAAGTCATTCCATTGCTGTTCACAGCAGAACGCCAGCACATGAAATGAACTTTTGCAAAATCAAAAATACTTCTGATTGTTTTGTTTTTTTTGTTTAGTGCTTTCAGACACTTTATGGTGTTCTTTATTCCAATCTTGGATTTATTGGGCAAATCACCATCACAAACTCCTTCCAGTTTGGTCAATATGGTGTCAAATCCCAGCCACCTGACACCAATTGGCACAAATCTCCTGGCGACTTCTCTAGTGAAAGAAACTTTTGATATTAATCTATAGTATTGCTTCTGAATGTCAGTTGTATGTTGCATAATATCATCATCATCAGTAACAGGTTGAAAATTTGCAGGCCAGCTATAGCTGTTTGGGGAATCCACCCAAAAATCAATGACGTCATCAAGTGCTCTCATATTAAAACATATTGTCCTAAGTGATGTGACACTTGCTGAGGCTTCCATTTCGCAATCTCGGGCTTCGAATACTTCTAGATTCAGACTATTTAGCGCTTCTTTTGCTATGCACTCTTGCGAGTGTATGCGGCACATGGCTATCAGTGGGGCCGAGTTTGTGATGTTTTGATACCACAAACAGGCGCCTCCCTTCCTTCCTGTTCCTGAATTGACGCTAGTAGTGTCGGAGACAAGAGCGATGACATCTTTGTGACTGACTGGAAGTGCTGCTAGTTGATCACCAAGTTCTTTCCCTGAAAATAACAGAGGCATAAATTTATCAGGATCTCCATTAAAGACAAATAGATTTCGATAATCACCTGTTGCGTGGCTTTTAAACTCTAGTATTTCCAGTGGCATTGTCTTCACTGAATCATCTGCATACAATGATGACATGAGAACCGCTTCCTTCGTATCTTTTCCATCAAACTGAAGAACTAGTTTTACTCTCCTCATTTACCTGGTCTAAATGTGTATCTCGCATGTTAACTGTCACCGATTTCATGTATCGGTGAATTGTTGTCAGAGGGGATTTGACTCAGTGGGATGCCTGTTGTCCTAGCATAAGCAGCAAGGATCTCTTGAACGGCTTCACACGAGACATTGTACCTAATTGCCGTTTTAGCCACTTCTGACCAGTCACATTTTTTGCATTTCACTCGTGGTGTTCTCATGTATTCCAGTTTCCTCAGGAGTAGTGCCTGCAGTTGTAACTTCGCATTCCAGGTCGTCATAGCTCAACTCTAAATTTTCAAGACATTTCTGCAATATCTTCACTGTTGCATATAACTGGGACTTCTGCATTGTTGGTCTGCTTCCGTTTGTCTGTTAAATTCCCGTCTTTGCGCCTGATAATCAACACTTCCGAGTGATCCATTGCTTCCTTGTACTTTTGCATCATACCAATCTATATCTTCCTTGAGGATTTCTCGGGGTTGTTTCTTTGCCTTGAATGACAATCACAGTTTTCGAGAATTGTCTTCAGTGTTACATTTCTGATGGCGTCGTAGTACTTTCTTTATATTCTTTATTTTTTCTTTCATATACCAAGGTGATATTGTCTTAATGCCGAATTTGCTATACAGCACAGCAATTTCCGCCTGCAACTTGGATAAAATCTGAGATTCCGTAATAGTCAAATTATTGCATGGCAAGCTATCTTTTGAGCATCCTTTTAGTGTCTGGTTACCATGTCCTTTTAACGCACAGTATCGAGCAACAATGTCACTCTTCGTCAGTGGTCTTGGTGGCAAAACATCAATGGTACCAAACTTTCAGTATACGTGTATCGGCACTGCGCAAACCACCACGTCGAAGTGCCATATTGCCCCTGACGAGATCGTCACCACAATATAGGCGAGCGAGTAATGTGCATTATTAAGGTAGCACAAGTTTATATGGAAATGCATAGTGACTGGGAATCTTTACGGAAGTCCCCAGGAATCATTCTCAATGACCTAAGTTACCCTATGTTTGATTCTGCCATAATGTCGGATGAACCGAAATGCCCTTCCGCGGGTCATGAGGCCGCCGCACCTCATCCCAGCGCCGGAAATGGTATTATATTTAAATAAAAAAATATTTAATATTCGCAATTTTTGATTAGTCTAATATTTTGCATGTCATCATTTAAGCATAGTAGGCGCCTGTTTAGCAACTTGCTGAATGATTCTGAAAAAGTCGGATTTATTCTCCTCTGTCCAAACAAAAGGAGTTCCGGGAGCGTTGCGCTCCCACTGTCGTCTGGCGATTCCGCGAGAGGCTCGTCCGAGTCCAAAGAAGTATCCACCAGCGGGACATAGTCGTAATCTACATCCGAGTCGTCCTCCACGGCCGATTCTTTGGAGTAGGACTCGGATCCCTGCCAATCTGAGTCATCACCTTTGAACTGGCCGGACATTTCAACTTCTGTAAAAATATGAAGGGAAACATGAGTTCTATGTAATTAGGTATGCTATCCAGAAACAAAGGTATAGAGAGAGATCACTTGTCCTTGAGAGTTGAAGAAGTGGTGTGTAGTCCTCATCTGAGCCCTCATCATCGACTTCGTCGGCAGATGAGTACAGATAGAGGAGTGGGTCTGGAGAATTCCTCCGCTTGCAGGAGCGGCGAGTTGGAAGCATGCAAGATATTTTCATAAATGAAAGTCTAGCTGGTGAGTGATTACCTTGCTGCTTTATGATTTGCGAAGTTCTAGCTTCGCCCAGGCCTTGTAAATATGGCCCGGCCTGTGTCAGCTTTTTACGACTGTCTCATTTATTTGTCTGACGCTCGGTGCTTACCGTGGCGGCGGGATTGCCAGCAGGCGCTCCTGCCGCCATGGTGTAAGCATAACACACAGCCTCTTTACCAGCACGGCGGCTGTTGTGGGCGGTCCCTGTCTCAGGAATTGTGTATTGTCACAATTTTCTAAGTAGTGGACTAGTGTGGCGTTCGGCTCGCCGCAGTGCCTGCAGCACCTTTTATCGCATTCGATTGTTGTGATAATCTGCCATACACAGTGGTAACCTAGGCGCATTCTGTGAAGAATGACTTTGGTACCTCTGTTGATTACTTCAGAGAGTGCCAGTGGTTCATAGCCTGTTGCGTCTGAGTACCAGCTGGCCGTGGGGGAGGTTCTCGTTTCCTCTCTGTGGAGCTGCCGTAGGAAGGTACTACCGACCAAGGCACACTTCTCCTTAAGTAATTTTCGGCTCGGTTTTATCGTCATGGGATTTCGGGGCATACCCCTGCCAGCGACGGCTATTCTATCATCTAGCTCATTCCCCCTGATGCCGATGTGGCTTGGGACCCAGTTGATTTTAATTCTTCTATCCTGAGCAAGAATTCTTTGTGCCATTGTGAGAATCTTGGTCAGTAGGTAGATGTTGTCTGTGGGTGAGCTGTCCTGGATTACCTTGCCCTCTGCATGGCCTTCTATACGATTTTCCGGAGGATTTCGGCCAATCAGATCCCAGCTGGGACCCAGCTGGGATTGGGGGTAACCCCCCCCTCCCCACCCGAGTCCCAGCGGTCGCCAACCCAGAGGGACCCACAGCCTGCCGTACTTGCTGGGTAGGAGGGACTTTAGCCCTCCCCCCAGCATCAACAACTATATTGCTCGTTGCCAGTGGTTATCTCGGGGGGGCGGGGGGCAGGAGTTAGTACGAAGCCAGGGCGTATCCACACGCCGGTGGGCCATAGCTCCATACCTTTAGGGCCTCCTGCTGCTCCAAGAGCCTCCACAGTTCAGCCTAGGACCGCAAGGTACCTAGTTTCCATGAGTGGCCACGAGGAGGCACTATAGAAGTCTTGATGATGGAGAGGCTATGAGCTGGCAGGGGAGTCTTATGCATAGCTGCTCTCTTTTCGCACCAGGCTAGCCAGCGGTGGCAGCTGAAAGCGGGAAGGCATGCAAGCACTTAACGCTAACTAGGCTACCACACCTTCGCTTCACATCATCCCGAGCATGAAGCACCCACCCAGAGTAGTAATGGATAAAATCATCTTTATTAGTAGGCTTCCTGTATACAGAGAAACGTAGGCCGTTGTCACCCCGATGGATCAGTGTCCAAGAAAGGTCATTTCTGATCCTCTTCCTCCACGGTGAACTGGATTTTCTCGTGGACGGAGTTATGTCGCTTCAGTGTATGTTGTAAGCACAACCTTCTGGGGACAATGATGAGGACATCATCTACGTATCGAAGCCAAGTTGATTGCCTGCCGATAATATCCTTGTAATTATCCCTCTCCAGTGTCTCCATGAACAGGCAGGCCATGACTGCACTCAGGGGGGAGCCCATGGCAAGACCACTTATCTGCTGGTATTCTTCCCCAGCAAATTCGAAGTAGCCGAAGGCGAACGAAGTGATGTCTCGGCAGTGGAATTTCTGCATCTGTCATGGAGCTGGTGACCCTCTCGACTGCTCGGACTGCTCGGACTGCTCTGTCTGTGGGTACATTGGTGAAGAGGGATTTTACATCAAAACTGGCAAGCTTTTTATTTTTACACCCGGAACTCTGAAGACGTCTGAGGTTCCCAGAGTTCTTCAGGTGGGAATCACTGATCACCCCCATAGCGCCGGAGAGGGGTTTAGCCAAATACTTAGCCAAACGATGGGGAGCGCTGCCAATACCAGAGGTGATCGGTCTCATCGGTATGCCTGGCTTGTGTACCTTCGGGAGACCTCTCATGGATGGGTTGCGGGGAGCCTCATCCAGCTGGTGAAGTAGACCTTTACCTTTAGCTGAATGCAGGAGTAAATCCCTTGCCTTCTTGAATCTGGTAGCTTCCATCTCCCCCTCACCTTTCGTTACTTTCCTGTAAACAGAGGCATCTGAAAGTAAATTGTTCATTTTAAGGTCCTTGCTTTCCAGCCCACTGCTCAATTTCAGGCCAAGGGAGAGGACTTCTTTTTCCAAGGGAGTCAGGTGTTTTGAAGACGTGTTTCTGAGCAAGTCGCTTTGTCCAGCTTTAGAAATGGACTACGCCAGTACACGTACCCGTCCACACTGGTCCGTGCCGGGCATGCGTATAGGCATGACCCATCCATATAGGGTTAATACCACTCTTGCTTCTGAATGGTTTCTCTGTATTCTTCTTAACCCACTGCCAGCGGGGATGGCATGTACACACACATGCCATACCCACTGTGAATTTAGTGTTTAGTCACCAAGGAGTCGGTTACTAGTTGTACCTACCTCGCTTGTTTGCCCTTTTCCTTGATTTTTGGAAATATAATTTTATTTCATATATTTATCAATTTTTATGTAACAGTATTATAAAAAAAAACCCTAAAATTAAGGAAAAAGGAAATTGGGTTAGGTCATGCAGGTCTAGTAATTGACCCCTTGGTGACTGAGCGCTTATGGAGCCATCTATGTGTAAAGATTTTACACAAAACCATTAGTGAAGATGACATGTTCCTGGCACCAGTGTGTTAATTTCCTCTATTCTTCAGGATGTAGGTCTGTTTCAATAGGACTTGGAACTATGTTAACAGCCTATGTTCTTTATTGAGGGCATTGGGTTTATTATTATTATTATTATTTTTTTTTTTTTTGGGGGGGGGGGGTTATATCTGACTCCAGGATGATATATTTTTGAAGATCTGATTTGATTATTTGTGAATTGGTTAATCTAATGTGGTTGCTGAAATTTGAATTGGCAATGAAATTACTTGGTAGATTATTTACTTGTTTACATTGTTTTTTGGTTGTCAGTTTTTTGCGTGTGTGTGTGGGGGGGGGGGGGGGATTTGGGTCTCTTTCACTATCACTATTTTCTCTTGGTCTTCCGTTTGACTAGGAATTGTAGTTCATGTTATTTTTAATTAGAATTCTGGGGTATTCTCTGGGGTCTAGATTAAGTGTAGCGTCCATTAATTATTGATTATGTTCACTGCGCTTGTACTTTCAGATTTCCTTTTTTTTTATGTTCATTCTGTGAAAGTTTGAATGATTATTCTATATTGATAACTTTTTTTTTTTTTTTTTTTTTTTCCATGTATAAAAAATACATTTTATTTTGTAAGTATATTTATTAATTTGTGATTATCCATGGATTTTCATTATCCTCATGGCTAGTGTTAAACAAGGACAATTATTTTTCGAAAGGGTTTATTAAAAAAAATCAGCCTTAAAAGAGATTTATTTTATTATTTGTATGTATATTTAATTGTAACTAGATACTGTAATATTTAATTGTAACATTTTCTCTGCATTGGAGCAACCCTTTATGTATGTAATATGTTTACAGCCATTATTTTATGTATGAAAATTGCTCTTTTTATGTTTGTACAATTTTTATTTTTTATTTTACTCTGCTAGTTTTATAATTCTTATTATTTAAGTACTTTAACAACTATTTTTAACAACTTTATTAAATTTTTTTGTGAAAGCAACAAAATCCTGTTAAATAAATGCTAACTGTTCCAAAAATATAGATATGAAATCATTCCCTTTGGTTTGAACATACCATATGTGTAATATGATATATATAATTATTTACTTTTCAAATTGTGCAGTAAAGTTCGTGTGATGCAAGATTAGATACTATGTTCTTCAAAGGTTCAGCCTTGGTTCCCATTTCCAAACACTATCATTAGAGGATACTTAATACCCCTGATGTCCTAGAACTGCTGCACTGTGCAAGGATTATTGAAAGTTTGCTGCAGAACCTTGAAGCTCCTAGTAGTAGCCTTCTTATTGATATGACTATAGTGAATTGCACATTCAACTAATTTCTCATCTTTAGTGTTGAATATTAAACAAATCATTTGTATTCTCTTGAAAATAATGAAACCCTAAAGAGATTTTGGCACGGGTGTCCGTTCTATTGTACTTCATATATTTGAATAACAAGTGGAAATTATGGACTCTGTGGATGACAGGCCCACACCCATGAAGTATATAGGAATAATGAGGAAAATCAAGGAAAATCTGATATCAAAACTATAGTGTAATAGAATAAGGCTTACTAAAACTGTTTTGAAATATAAAGAATTGGCCTTGGAAGGCTATTTAGGAAAGTCAGCTGACCATGGCTTACTGATATAGATAAAATTGCAAAATTCGGAAAATGGGTCACGTTGTGAAAGGATGTGCTGCATTTTTAAATGCAAAGATAATTTATTCAAATATCCCACAAAGTCTTCAGCTACTAATACATAGATTTACATAAATCCATACAAATAACCATTGATGGATTGTAAACAAAGTAAAAATTAGAAAAGATTTTCCTTCCCATTTGTTTTGAAAGTTTTGATGTAAATCTACTCACCAAGAACCTGAAATCGCATGCCTTCTCATTCTCTTTAAATCGAGTATTTACTTGTTTATGTACTTGGAAATTTAGTATCCTTATGTTTGCTCTTGTGTTCATTGCTATACAGGCGCAAAATTCAGCGATGCTCTGTCTTTCAATTTGGTTATTAAGTCCGAGTATTCTCTCACTGTCTCACTCTCACTCTCACTCTCACTCTCTCTCTCACTCTCACTCTCGCTGTCCCTGTCTCACTCTCGCTCTCACTCTCGCTGTCCCTGTCTCACTCTCGCTCTCGCTGTCCGTCTCTCTCTCTCTCTCTCTCTCTCTCACTCTCTCTCTCACTCTCTCTCACTCTCTCTCTCACTCTCTCTCACTCTCTCTCTCACTCTCTCTCTCACTCTCTCTCTCTCTCTCTCTCTCTCTCTCTCTCTCTCTCTCTCTCTCTCTCTCTCTCTCTCTCTCTCTCTCTCACTCTCTCTCTCACTCTCTCTCTCTCTCGCTGTCCCTGTCTCTCACTCTCTCTCTCACTCTCTCTCACTCTCTCTCTCACTCTCTCTCACTCTCTCTCACTCTCTCTCTCACTCTCTCACTCACTCTCTCTCTCTCACTCTCTCTCTCTCACTCTCTCTCTCACTCTCTCTCTCTCACTCTCTCTCTCTCTCTCTCTCTCTCTCTCTCTCTCTCGCTGTCCCTGTCTCTCTCACTCTCTCTCTCACTCTCGCTGTCCCTGTCTCTCTCACTCTCTCTCTCCCTCTCTCTCTCACTCTCTCTCTCACTCTCTCTCACTCTCGCTGTCCCTGTCTCACTCTCTCTCTCTCTCCCTGTCCCTGTCTCTCTCACTCTCTCTCTCTCTCCCTCTGTCCCTGTCCCTGTCTCTCTCTCTCTCTCTGTCCCTTTCCCCTGTCCCTGTCTCTCTCTCACTTCTTCCCTGTCCCTGTCCCTGTCTCTCTCACTCTTCCCTGTCCCTGTCCCTGTCTCGTCTCTCTCCCTTCCCTTCCTGTCCCTGTCCCTCTCTCTCTTCCTCTTCTGTCTCTGTCCCCTCTCCTTCCCTGTCCCTGTCTCTGTCTCCTCTCTCTTCCCTGTCCCTGTCCCTGTCTCTCTCACTTTCTTCTCTGTCCCTGTCCCTGTCTCTCTCACTCTCCTGTCCCTGTCCCTGTCCCTGTCTCCTGTCTCTCTCTGTCTCCTGTCCCTGTCCCTGTCCTCTCTCCTCCTGTCCCTGTCCCTGTCCCTCGTCTCTCTCACTCCTTCCCTGTCTCCTGTCCCTGTCCCTGTCTCTCTCCTCTTCCCTGTCCCTGTCCCTGTCCCTGTCTCTCTCCTCTTCCCTGTCCCTGTTCCCTGTCCCTGTCTCTCTCACTCTCCCTGTCCCTGTCTCTCTCACTCTCCCTGTCCCTGTCTCTCTCACTCTCCCTGTCCCTGTCTCTCTCACTCTCCCTGTCCCTGTCTCTCTCACTCTCCCTGTCCCTGTCTCTCTCACTCTCCCTGTCCCTGTCCCTGTCTCTCTCACTCTTCCCTGTCCCTGTCCCTGTCTCTCTCACTCTTCCCTGTCCCTGTCCCTGTCTCTCTCACTCTTCCCTGTCCCCTGTCCCTGTCTCTCTCACTCTTCCCTGTCCCTGTCCCTGTCCCTGTCTCTCTCACTCTTCCCTGTCCCTGTCCCTGTCCCTGTCTCTCTCACTCTTCCCTGTCCCTGTCCCTGTCCCTGTCTCTCTCACTCTTCCCTGTCCCTGTCCCTGTCCCTGTCTCTCTCACTCTTCCCTGTCCCTGTCCCTGTCTCTCTCACTCTTCCCTGTCCCTGTCCCTGTCCCTGTCTCTCTCACTCTTCCCTGTCCCTGTCCCTGTCCCTGTCTCTCTCACTCTTCCCTGTCCCTGTCCCTGTCTCTCTCACTCTTCCCTGTCCCTGTCTGTCTCTCTCACTCTTCCCTGTCCCTGTCCCTGTCTCTCTCACTCTTCCCTGTCCCTGTCCCTGTCTCTCTCACTCTTCCCTGTCCCTGTCCCTGTCTCTCTCACTCTTCCCTGTCCCTGTCCCTGTCTCTCTCACTCTTCCCTGTCCCTGTCCCTGTCTCTCTCACTCTTCCCTGTCCCTGTCCCTGTCTCTCTCACTCTTCCCTGTCCCTGTCCCTGTCTCTCTCACTCTTCCCTGTCCCTGTCCCTGTCTCTCTCACTCTTCCCTGTCCCTGTCCCTGTCTCTCTCACTCTTCCCTGTCCCTGTCCCTGTCTCTCTCACTCTTCCCTGTCCCTGTCCCTGTCTCTCTCACTCTTCCCTGTCCCCTGTCCCTGTCTCTCTCACTCTTCCCTGTCCCTGTCCCTGTCCCTGTCTCTCTCACTCTTCCCTGTCCCTGTCCCTGTCTCTCTCACTCTTCCCTGTCCCTGTCCCTGTCTCTCTCACTCTTCCCTGTCCCTGTCCCTGTCTCTCTCACTCTTCCCTGTCCCTGTCCCTGTCTCTCTCACTCTTCCCTGTCCCTGTCCCTGTCTCTCTCACTCTTCCCTGTCCCTGTCCCTGTCTCTCTCACTCTTCCCCTGTCCCTGTCCCTGTCTCTCTCACTCTTCCCTGTCCCTGTCCCTGTCTCTCTCACTCTTCCCTGTCCCTGTCCCTGTCTCTCTCACTCTTCCCTGTCCCTGTCCCTGTCTCTCTCACTCTTCCCTGTCCCTGTCCCTGTCTCTCTCACTCTTCCCTGTCCCTGTCCCTGTCTCTCTCACTCTTCCCTGTCCCTGTCCCTGTCTCTCTCACTCTTCCCTGTCCCTGTCCCTGTCTCTCTCACTCTTCCCTGTCCCTGTCCCTGTCTCTCTCACTCTTCCCTGTCCCTGTCCCTGTCTCTCTCACTCTTCCCTGTCCCTGTCCCTGTCTCTCTCACTCTTCCCTGTCCCTGTCCCTGTCTCTCTCACTCTTCCCTGTCCCTGTCCCTGTCGCTCTCACTCTTCCCTGTCCCTGTCCCTGTCTCCTCACTCTTTCCCTGTCCCTGTCCCTGTCGCTCTCCACTTCCTTCTGTCCCTGTCCCTGTCCCTGTCGCTCTCACTTCCTGTCCCTGTCCTGTCGCTCTCTCTTCCTGTCCCTGTCCCTGTCCTCTCACTCTTCCCTGTCCCTGTCCCTGTCCTTCTGTCTCTGTCTCCTCCTGTCTGTCTCTGTCTCCTGTCCCTGTCCTGTCCTTCCTTCCTGTCCTCTGTCTCTGTCCCTGTCCCTGTCTCTCTCACTCTTCCTGTCCCTGTCCCTGTCTCTCTCACTCTTCCTGTCCCTGTCCCTGTCTCTCTCACTCTTCCCTGTCCCTGTCCCTGTCTCCTCACTCTTCCTGTCTGTCCCTGTCCTCTCTTCTGTCCCTGTCCCTCCTCTTCTCTGTCCCTGTCCCTGTCTCTCTCACTTCTCCCTGTCCTGTCCCTGTCTCTCTCACTCTTCCTGTCCCTGTCCCTGTCCGTCTCCTCCTCTTCCCTGTCCCTGTCCCTGTCTCTCACTCTTCCCTGTCCCTGTCCCTGTCTCTCTCACTCTTCCCTGTCCCTGTCCCTGTCTCTCTCCCCGTCTCCCTGTCCCCCTCTCCGTCCCTTTTTTTGTTTTTTGTTTTTACATGTTTACTTAAACATAATACACGTCGGATAGAAGGGGTCTACTCTTACATCCTTGTATACTTGTCTTTGGCTAAATAACTAAGACCAGAAATGTGAACCTATACGAGGTATACAAGGTGTACATATCTACATTACTATATAACCGCCATTTGTTGATCTTGACTTTGACTGTCGAATAATGTTCCAGTGAATCAAAAGACGTAATAAAAACTTTCCAGAATATATATTCTGGAAAGGTGTATACATGATGAAATACCATGACATCAAGGTATATAATGTTATTCTCTTGAGATTAAAAGAAAGAACCAAATTATTCTCATTACTTCAGTCAAAATGTCTTCATTTCTGAGGGTTTGAGTTGAAACACATGTTGAAGTAATCAATTTATCGTTGTACTCTTAAGAGTTTTCGGAGACAAAATAAGAATGATGAATACAATAATAAAGGTAAGGAAAAAAAAAACTTCAATTAATATGCAATAGGAATTTAATATGAATTGTATCCCAGAATAGCTAACAACGCCGAAACCCTACAAACCGCATGCACCAAAAAAACGCTGAAATTTCCTATAAGAGAAAAAAAAGTCACAAGAACCAAGGTCGGTTCGTTTCTAACAACGCCGAAATCCCAACAATATCAAAGCATTTTGTTCTTAATAATGACACCAGTTACAAATATATTCGAACTAAATGGCAACACCATAATTACTAAAAAATAAAGGATGACAAGAGACGCCCACGCCCCTCAACTCGGCCCTCAGCTGCAGTAGTGTGCTTCTTCGTTGGTGTACCTCAAGCGATCTGCCGCCACACCTTGTGAGTGAAAAGAGTCGGTGTGTGTCGAACGAGTCTACGTGGGGGTTCAGTCAGCTCGTCCGAACCCAAGCTTTTAACTTGTTTGCCCAGAGTATTCTGTATCTGCAGAGAAAATTATTTTAATGAAAAATACTTTGTATAATTGAAAAATTATTTACACAAGTCCCCCAAGTATATAGCTAAGGTATGCACCATTAAAACCAGAAATCATTTATGTAGGTGCTGACCTACTAATGAGATCACCATCTACATTATCAGTACCTATTCTGAATATGAAAGTTGCAAACACAAAGCCCATCGTATCAATCTGTTAGAAGACTTCGCTGTGTTTATATATACCAGTGGTTTGCGATTCACTTCTAAAATAAACTTCTCCCTATAATATTGAAGTCTTTGAACACTAAATAGGATAGCCAGACTCTCGCGCTGTATTGTAGAATACCTCTTTTCGCAATCTAATAATTTTCTACTTGCTTAAGCTACAGGAAAAGAAGAATCCAAGTAATGCAATAGTACAGCACCAAGTCTGTTCGAAGAACGAATGGGATGTTAGAATCGGGTAATTTGAGAACAGGATATTGGCACAACGCAGATTTTCGCTAAAGTCTTCAAACCTGTCAACCATTTTTTTCGTCCACATAAGAGGTTCCGCACATATTTGCGTAACTGGTCCGAGAGCGGAGCCGAGAATTCAGAGGCCCGAGGAATAAACTTGCGATAAAAAAATCACCAAGGAAAGATCGAAGTGTCTTAGGAGGAGTTGGAACCTGCATCAGAGCATCTATTTTATCATACTGAGTTTTCAGATACTTCCCGTCAAGCACGAAACCTAAATATTTAATCTCATTAAACCCAAACCTACACTTGGAGGGACGAACTGTCAAGTTGTGTTCTCGTAGACGCTCCAGAACCGAGATGATCGCTTCTAGATGTTTCCACTCCTTAACATGTCTGAATATATTGTCAAAGTAAATAGCTACGGTAGGTAATCCTACTAGAAAGTCTCAGTGACATAGGTTGCACAAGCCGTTACTAGTCCAAATGGTAATCTACAAAATTCCATAAAGCCTTTGGGTGTTGGAAATGCTGTCAGGGGTTTAGATCTTTCAGAGAGTGGGATCTAATAGTAAGCCTTCGTTAAATCTAGTTCAGAAAAATAAACAGCACCATTAATCTTGTGTAGATGATCATCTATCTTAAGGCTGGTTCAGCATGAATAACTGACAGTAGAGGACTATCAATTTTTCGTACCATTACCACGGGTGAGCAGTGAGAAGACGATCTAATGATCCCTTGCTTATGTAGCTCTACTTCCTCTTCAAAATGTGATTGCAGGTGGAGAGGTATGGGATATATCTTAGGCTTCAAACACTCGGTAGTAACAAGGGAGATGTCATGTTCAATAAGAGAAGTACAACCTAGAGTTTCCGAAAACGCATCTGAAATTTTTTACATTAGTTTATGGAAGTCATTCTGATGATTGTGTGTTAATTCTGAGTTTACCTCAGCACCTGGAAGTTCCAATAGATAGTAAAGAATCTACTCTACCAGCGGGTGTATCGGGATATATGTCATTTTCTACATCTACACATGGCTGGACAACATCACTGTTACCTGGAATGCTTTCTAGAACCTGAGCTCCATCCATTACCTGGACCTGTGATGCATTCAATGAAGCTTGGGCTGACCTCTTTCTATAATCAAATAGTTTACCTTGTGTCTTCTCTCCATCATCGTATGGGGACCACTCCAAGTCATTAGAAGTTTATTAGCAGTATCTGGCAATACTAAAACTGTCACCTGGACTGAAAGAACGATCTTGAGATTTAACATCAAAATAAAACCGATACCTGGTTGAGCATTATGAGCGGCTATCTTAGCACGTTCCTCTAGTTTATCCCCTGAGCTCTATGACATACTCAAAGGTAGTTCGCTCGTCATCCTTAATAATCCTATCCTCCCATAGATCTCTCAGCACGGTCAGAGGACCTCGCACAGCACGACCATACAGGAGTTCGAAAGCAGAAAACCCAGTTCTGTCTTTAGGCTGGTCCACACACCGCTTTCTCTTAGGGACGCTTTCAGAGTACTATGAAATCTTTCAACCCTTCCATTTCCACTAGGATGATATGGGGTGCTGAAGAGAGGCTTAATACCCAACAATTTATGAAGTTCTCACATTAATTGTGAAGTGAACTGCGTGCCTCTGTCGGAAAGAATTTCCCTGGGGATTCCTACTCTGTATATGGCGGAAGCTTTGCTCGTCATATTTCCCAGAGTATTTCTCTCGGTGGAATTGCTTCAGGGAGGCCCGTCGCTAAGTCTAAGTGTTAAGATATAGTTGTGTCCATCATCAGAGGGAGGATTCAGGGTACCTACGATGTCTATTGCAACACGGGAAAGGGGCTCTAATAATCGGCATGGGTTTAGGGGGCGGGTTTCACTCTCCCTCTGACATTCGCTGGCATTTTTCACAAGACCTACAAAAATCTCTCGCATCACTTCCCATACTTAGCCAATAAAACTGATCTTACGATGTGAGAGTGAGCAATTGACATTACTATAGCTCGGCAGTCGGCCGGCACGACTCAAGACCTCTTCCCAATCCTATCCTGAAATTTAAATTTGGCGCTAAAGCAACCCATCATTTTTAATATATTCAAACATCATACCATCACGGGTCATATGTAGTTCTCTCGATTTGACCTCGAAAGTATCGAAATCAGGCATGGCACAGTTACCTGAACTTAGATACAGACTATGATATTTATCTTGTATATGGATAAATACTAGTGGGACGTAACCCGCACCTAGCAGCAATTCTAGAAGGCGTAAACCTGCACCTAGAACAAAAATACTGATACAGGGATACCAAATCAGAAACAGGTCCCACGGGCAATACTCAAAAGGGTGGGCAGCTCCCACACTTGCTCCCGTTACGCTAGGGCACTGTGGCACTTGTCTCCGGGCCCCAAGAGCAACAAGCGAGGGTTGTTATCCTATTATAACCAAACTCAAAACCTCAGAAATCCGACATCCTGGCAAGGTCGCCACTTATGAATAATTTCGTTCTTTTTTAGTCAAAGGAGGTCTTCATTTCTGAGGTTTTGAGTTTAAACATGTTGAAGTAATCAATTTATTGTTTTCCTATTAAAAGATTTTTCGGAGATAAAATAAGAATGATAATTACAATAATATTAAAGGTAGGAAAATACTTCCGTTAATACTTTAGTAAAAAAAAATCAACCCCAAAAAATATATATGAATAGGAATTTAATATAAATTGTATCCCATAATAGCTAACAACGCCGAAACTCTACGAACCGCATGCACCTAGAAAACACTGGAATTTCCTAAAAAGCCACAAGAGCCAAGGCCGGTTCGTTTATAACGACGCTGGAATTTCTAACAACGCCGAAATTCCAACAATATTAAAGCAAAATTCTATTAAAGATGAAATTACTCAAAATAATATATTCGAACTGAATGACCACACCATAAATACTCAAATAAGTGTGACAAAAGACGCCCACGCCCCTCAACTCGGCCCTCAGCTGCAGTAGTGTGCGTCTTCGTTGGTGTACCTCAGCGATCTGCCGCCACGCCCCCTTTTTTCCACCTGTGCGCGAAACGAGTCGCCTAGTATCGAGCGAGTCGACGTGAGGGTTCAGTTAGCTCGTCCGAACCGAAGCATTTAACTTGTTCGTACAAATTATTCTGTATCTGCAGAGGAAATTCTTTTAATCAAAGATCTCACTTTTGGATTTACGAGTATTAAGAACAGGGTTCGGAATACAATCTTTAACTGAAAAATAACAAGAAAGCGAATATATTTAACTTTACTTGGAAACCAGACGAGATAGCAATGGTTTTTTGTCGAGCACCTGACCGGAATTCATACATAAGTAATACATAGAAGTAAAGGGTGGACGAGTTTTTCCCGTGTCGCTTTGTAGTAAGATTTTTTACTGATCCAGAGTGGAGTGCCGACCCGTTGACTTCAAGACTTCTACACATACTAAAAATGTACAGTTGTTTGAAAGAGAATACGAATATTGTATAGTTTTCAGTCTCAATTAATTTTCAGCAATCTAAATGTCACACTTAATTTCTTAATCAAAATAAAAAAAGATAAAATAAATACGCAAAGTTCTCCATAGGCTAATAGAGCAGGAGAGTCGAAGCAATAGCCATCGAGAGTTAAGGCGATTGCAGTCTCGCGGTTTTGTAGAATTTCGTCTGCTAGCGATAATGAACATTGACAACCGACTATCGGAGGTCATAGTCTGTCCAAGGCTTAATAAAGCATTAATTCTTCACCCTTAGAAGAGAAGACCATAAAGGCGTAGACCGAGTGAATTGAATGACTACCATGTAACCGCTCATTCGGAAATGCGAGTGGCTGGATTTTTGTACTCGGGAGGAATAGTGTGATAGTAGGTAAGAAAAATGGTAAGAAAAAGATAATTGAACAGTAGGGAAGCAAAGACCCACAAACCAAAATCTCACTCGTTCCGTTTAAGGTAATTTTGTGTCATGGACGCCAGACAATTTTCTATTATTTTACTCGGTAATTTGTTTTTCTCTGTTCGGCGATATTTCTAGAATTTACTTGTATCACTGCCGACTGAGATGAAGAAATGAACTATTGCATTAAGATTGATACCAATAAGGACAATTTTTCTTTGTAACGTAAGGAATATAGTAGAATCCGTACCGATTTGTCAATTTTCCCCCATTCCCATAAAAAAAAACATATTAAAAAAGAAAACAAATTAATGAAGTTATTATCTTTTTGCAATATACCTACCTATTTACACTATGATGTTCAGCACATGCATAAATCTTTTCACTATTTCCCTGGCTGTATTTTTAGATTTGCATACATATGTATAACTGCTGATTACTCATTCAATTTTTATTTATCTTTTATTTTTTATTTTTTTTTATTTTTTTTTTGTATGGGGAGGAACAGGATTCTTCATAAAATGGGACATGCCTTATATCTCGTTGCTATCTGCACCCATGCTTATGTATATACAAATACAGGGTACACAAGCCTAGTTGTCTCTTATAAATCAATAGTTATGGCCGGCCTTCCTAATTCGAAATCGAGAACTACGGTGAAATTAAATTTTGAATCGTTATGTCCATCTTGAAATGCGTTTATCACTATTGCTTGTCATTATGCCAAAGCGTCCACCTGTAACTTAATAAAATCAGGAAGGTGATATGACGCTGACTGTAAAAATGGTTCATATTTGGGAATAACAAGAACCACACGTTCTGTTTGCTATTGTTACCCTTGAAGTGGCATACGTTTTCTTTCACTCCATTGGCTACTGCCCCTCTAGGGGAACCTTATTTTGTTGCATATTATGATTTAAATTCTATTTTCTGAGAGCGTTTTATATTAGAACCAAGAAAAATAAAACGTCGTAAGTAGAAAATTAATATATAACGTATATGATAGATACAATATCTACGTAAATGAAAACTTATTCAGTAAATAAGACAGTCACCCGTCCAACATCGGGAAATACAGAAAACGAAGTATTTTTTAGGGTTATATAAAGTAAATGTAATTTACCTCAACTCATTCGCCCCATGTGGCAAGAATATAGGCCATGCCCACTGTAATGCTCGTTTATTTATTGTATTTGCACACAGATGGCTCTACAAGTTCTTAATCACCAAATAGCCAATTGTTAGAAACTACCTATCTTACCTGTTTACCCTTTCCTTTCACTTTAAGAAAGGGTCTTTTGTATCATTTCATTGTCTAAAATATTTTAATGACAAATTAATAATCATAACATCAATGCCAATAATAACAGCTTCGATAGCAATGGTATTAATTTCCCCGCCAATTCAAGGAATGGGAAAATCAGATCGGTAACTAGGGCCTACTGATAGACTCCTTGCCGGCTGAGCACATGTGGAGCCATCTGTATGTAACAAAATTCACCAAAAAACTACAGGGGGCAGAATATAAACCCGGGGCGAATGGGTTAAATGAATTTTAGGGTGTTTCAAAGGCACAATGATGTTAATGAAAACAAAGGTTATAGTATTTATAGAGAGAGCAACGCTGATAAATAATTATATGTTTCAGCAAAAACTTTGCATAACGGGAGATCTTGGTAGTTTCATTGATTGTATATATGTATGTATGTATGTACGAGTATGTATATATACAAATATACATACATGTCAATTATTATATTTTTCATGTTGATATTATCACTATTTTTGGCTTGTTTTCTTTCAAGTTATTGTTGCCATTCCATTTTAAAACTGTATTAAATTAATTTCATCATTCCATTGCTTTTGCATTTGTTTACCCTTATACTGTATTTAAATAAAAGCATTCGAAGTGTTAAAGTGCATTTCATCACAGATTTGTGTATATGTATATATATATAATTTATGTATTTACCTACTTGTGTTAAGATGAAAAAAATATAATATTCTATACAATTTCTAGTTCTGATTTGGATTTTGTATATTTTTTATATATACTCACAGTTTTGTATAATTTCTAACTACAATACTGAAACATCCAAAAGGACACAGAACACCCTCCTATATGGTTTCAATGTCCCCCTTTTTCCACTGAGCAGCTTACTTCTATTTCAAAAAAGGAAAGAAATCCACTACTTCAGTACATTTTTTCGTTCTTTTTTTTTTTTTTTTTCTTTTTTACTTTTTTTTACTTTTTTTTTTACTTTTTTTTTACTTTTTTTTTTTTCATCTTTTATTCCTTTCCATGACGTTTTCGGCTATGTACCTTCTCTCGGTATGTGCCTGGGAATTCTGCATTAAAACACCATCTTTCTTATATCCTGACTTTGTCTCATTGGGTTATATTCAAATCGAATGGTAGACTTATACACATATCTTACTATACAGTGAGAAAAAAAAAATCCCAGAACTATAGCATTAAACACATTTTCCCATAACCAAACGATCCTCGCCCGTCGGTTCAGTGGAGACCTACGTAAGCTAACACGTCTGCCAACGCCCTTCTCGAATTCTGCTGTCTATGTAAAGATAAGCGTTTTCAGTCGATGCATCAGTATAACCGTCGTGAAATGGGGTCCTGAAGAAACCTTATACAAATTGGAAGGTGTGAAAGCCGGCTAAGTTAACGCTTTTGGGGAAATAAGTAGGTTAATACCTTGTTTATTTCGACTGTGTTTTGTTTTTACCATAACGGTATCATATCAGTATCGCTTTTGGGTTTGTCATTGTTGTGTTTATTTCCCTTCTTGTTTTTCGTTATTTCTCAGTTGTTGTTTTTTTTTTTCGTTTCGGATTTATTAAGATCATTGCTGTTGTTGTGATCTCTTGCTTGTCAGTAGGGTTTCCTTGCACTGTTTGTAAGTAGGTTGAACGTGAATGTCTTTTAGTAACTTGCTTTTTATTCTTATCAGGTGTTTTTGATGGTAAACACCATTATCATCATTAGCAGAGTTGTGTATTTTTGTATTGTGCCTCTTTTATTACTGCATTTGCTGTCCAATTATCATTGATGTGTTATTTAGCTGCGTTTGCATCTTTGTCCATTTCATTGTTCTTCCCGTTATTTCTTTTCTAGTTTTGTCTCGTATCTTTATTCCACTTCGTTATCTACTTCATATCATTGCATTTCTACATGACCGTATGTACCAGATATCCTGTGAGGTTGAAAAATAATTGAAACAAGGAATTTTACATTACATGTACTTTTACTTTCATCTGACATACATAACTGTGCAAACATACAGAATGCACATGTGGGTACTCTATTGTAACTATAATTCATACTTGCTATGAAAATAATAACATATGATGATCATGACACGTTTACAGCTATGTAACTCTTGCTCAGTGTAACATATGAACTTTGAAGCCACGTGCAGTTGCGGACACAAGAAACAGACACGGCATTAGAACCTACCAAGCGTGCCTGCTTCTGGTCCGCAACTGTACAGTGGTGCTGGAATAATGCCAGGGGGTAAGAGGGGAGTTGTGAAACAATGTATGGATATATATTATTTATAAAAAAATAGAATAGCCATAATCGTGTCAAGAATGAGTACATGAGGAAGACTCCTTTTTGTTTTTGTTTTGTTTTTTTCTTACAGTGTGTGTCTACCAGATGCAGTCACTCTTTCATGAAACGAAAAACAAAAAAACAAAAACAAAAAAACTTGGCGATGAGTAATAGAAACAATGAAAATGAATTGAAAGTAATGAATGAAAATGAATTAATAGTCGTGATGTATATGGCTGAAAAATAGTATGTACAAATCAAAAGTGAACAGTTGTTGCCTGTCGATGCATCATTTCAAATAATAGTGCAGATACATTAAGAAAAATATAACAATTTTCAAAACTTTTAAATCCATTGCTGAATATTCACACATTTCAGTACATTCCCCTCTCTTCCTAGAAAATACGACTAACCAATGGACTAAATATGTATACAATTTTTTCCTGCATCATCATTTACATCCTGGATAGCAAATATTCGTAATTCTAACCATTACACCGCCTTTGTATCACTGAACTATGCTTATTCCTAACGAATAAACTCTTTTTTACAACAAACAGTGAGCCATCAGAAAGACGTACATATCAACAAAGGCTACTATGCGGGCCGAACATTTGGAATAAATTCACATATGAATTTTAACGAAATACATCCAATACATATAACCACAAATTCTTCGTTCTATCATCAATTAGTGATATGTAAATCAAATTTATAGGCCTCTTGCAACCTGCAACACTATTCTCCCAAATATATAAAAAGGTCTAGAATGTAGTTGCATGCAATGATGTTGATTAAAATGATATGATAACATGTATAATCTTAATTGGAATCCACAGAAATAAATACACTTTGAATAGTAATCTTAAATTACTAAATATGAGTATAATTTGATGTAGATGCCTTTGCGGAAATTCAAAATCGAGGAACTCACGACCGAGTTCACATTTCGAATTCCTAAGGACATCATCTCCTGAAATACCTTTGTCATGCGGAGGTTTACGAAGAGCAGTCGAAAATTATGATGAAAAAGTAATAATTTCGAAATTTTAGAATGAAGAAAAGAAAAAAAAGAAACATATCGGTAGTAAATCTTGAAAATACGTATCTAATTGTTTTTTTATTTAGAGAATAAAAAATAACAATAATATTGTCTCTTGATTCATTGTACTCGAAGTTACTGACGACTAATACAATAAAAAATTACAGAAGCCATTATCAAGAGAAAGTTGTCTTACAGCTGTAAATTATAAGGTGACTAGATGAAAACAGGAATGAAATTCAATCTACAAGACACTGTAAACAGTCACTGAGCATGGCGAAACTGCTCTCATACAATAAGGCAGATTCCGCGCCGCCATCTCGGCCCCAGACGGACTCGAGACGCGCATTGAGGAAACGTAACATCGTGACCAGCGTCCACCTGACCAAAGACTCGCGTGCTGCCATCTAACGGTGGACATGGAAAAATAAATAGGTGTTTTCTTAGCTAGTCGCTAGATGGCTATGCGAGAATGAACGCAAGGGCTGCTCATTTTTTTTTTTTTTTTTCATAGATATTTATCAGATTTTCTTTGGGGGAAGCGTCGGGAAGGAGGGAGATCATGATGGAGACTACTCCTTTTCGTCTTAAATTTTATATATATATATATATATACATACACATATATACATACATATATATATTCAGGAAATAAAATAAATGGGGGGAGGGGGATCAGAATTGTCGATTCTGATGATCGTGTGATGCAATACTACTTGAATGTCAAAGTAAAAAAATAATTTCTACAGTGTTGTGCTATGAGTAAGTTAAGGAGATAATAGCAAGACTCGAATGACAAACCGGGAAGGAGAGAAGGCGGATTAGGCAGAGACTGAAAGATTGGAAGGCGGCAGAACCCAGTTTTTTTTTAGCATTGTTTCCCCTCACTTTGACCAAACAATATTACACGTACGATTGCATTCAAAAGCGATTGAAATGTCAAATAATATGTCTTCCCTTTACCCAGATACAAACTTTGAATGTTCGAATATATATATATATATATATATATATATATATATATATATATATATATATATATATATATATATATATATATATAATGATTGATATGACCCAGCATAAAAAAAAAATATTAAACAATTATGAAGACAGATGATAAAGAATACAAAGTAAACAACAAATTGCCTTTCCAATCTTAGCCTGTGTTGAAAAGACGAGGAAAAGGAGTTAATGACAAAAGACTAATAGTATTCTGACACTGAGTAATTTGCACTTTTTCGAAACAGTGTATGCCAATGGTAATGTACCTGAAGAAAAACAGGTTTGAAATTTCGTTTGATCAAAACTTCCCTCCATATTTCTTTCTTTTTTTTCGTTTTTTTTTAAAACCCCATCACAATTCCCCAATATAACATTTAACATATATCATGTTTTTTCTCACAAAAAATACTCTCCTATTAGCAAAGTTTATATCACACAATTAAGGAAGGCCAAACCAGGCACAGTTCTATTTTTTTTTCACATATACATAAGAAAAGCGACGCCAGGTGACTCACCCGCTTTCAAAGCCCATTCGATCACCCTGAAAGACCCATTCGTAGAGGAGTGAAATCCTCTTTGAAAGCGAGGGAATCCCAAGGCGCGTTTTGCTGTGCTGGAGCCCTCTTGGACCTTTCTCTTGGGATGTGAAGATAAAAAAAGAAAAGAAAATGACAATTGAAACACCGACGTGGTGTCCTCCATTTCAGTATAAACTTCCACAAGTCTACGGCACATGGTACGTCACAACACCTACGGCTCTAGAAATTAAACGGAGAAAATCTGGTGTTCTGATCGAAGCTACGCGGAGCCCAGAGGAACGGTTCTTCCTCGTCCACACGAAGAAATGTCAGTTCTTCGGCGATGGGAAGGCCCTCTAAAGTTCTAATGACCTTTGAATGCCCGACCTTCGAGCCCAGGACAAGCCGGCTCGTGTCTCAAAACTAATCACGAGGAAAATCCCAAATAAGAATGTCAATCGCAAATATGACGACTGCATTCCACTGACGGCACAACTATGTACACATACTTCTTTATATTTTCTCCTCTCATCTCTCCTTAAAAAACATCACACCTTGAACGGCTTTCACTTCTCCGTTCGCTCCGGAGGGAACGACGGAAGTTGTCCGTTCTCCTCACACGCTGTTGCCTCCATAAGCCGACTGCTTGAACATGGCTGTGATTTCGTCGATGGAGCGGCCCTTTGTCTCCGGAACCTTCTTCCACGTGAACAGGATGAACATGGAGAGAAGGATGACGAAGATCAGGAACACGTAGGGGCCGATAACCTGGAGAGAGAAAAAAAACGGGGCATTAAACAGCGTGAACAAATTGACTTGTTTGTCTGTGTATAATGTGTTATTGTAGGTATAAAAAAAAGTTATTATTATCCTCATGAAATGAACTTTTTTTTTCTAAAGACATAAAAATTAGCCTTCTTTCTTGATAAGTGATTTTAAAAGTGTCCCTCTCCTTCCCTCCCCTCTCGAGGCCCACGAACGTCCCGCTGAACTCACCTCCTGGATGGGGAGGAAGCCAAGACCGACGATGAAGGCGGCGGTCCAGTTGACGGCCACGGCGATCGAGGAGGCGACCGGCCGGGCGTTCTGGGCGAAGAGCTCGGTCACGAGGAACCAGGGGATGGATCCGGGCCCGACGGCGAACATCACCACGAAGAAGATGACGAGGAAGATGGACAGGAAGCTGATCCACGAGGCCAGGTCCTTGAGCAGGAGGCAGATGAACAGGAGGAGGACGTCGACCAGCATGCCGAAGAGGCCGGCGAGCATGAGGGTCTTGCGGCCGAACTTCTCCACCATGACGAGGGAGCAGACGGTCATGAGCACGTTCATGGTTCCCATGGCGATGGTGGCGTTCAAAGAGGCCTCGTCGCTAAGGCCGGCAGCCTGGTAGATTTTCGTGGAGAAGAAGATGACCTGGAAGGTACCGGTCTGGTTAGAGGAAAGCCTTGCAAACATTGCTAGAGATATTTGTCCATTGTAGACGGATTTAACTTTCACACGTCTGCCCAGTTTTTCCAGACAACTGAAAAAATCCCATACTCTTCTCAAAACACTAACGGCAAAGAGCAAAGAATTACCTCTCCCACCCACATCCCACATCCCCAATACCCCCATACCCCACATACCCCCTCCCCACCACCACCACCGCCACCCCATACTTACAGCGTTGATACCAGAGAGCTGCTGAGCGATCATCATCATCATGGAAATAACCAGAGGGATGCGCAGGGTCGGGTTGGTGGTGATTTCGCGCAGAGACACGTGGGGGACCAACTTGGCTGCCTCTGCTTCGTTCCTCATCTCGCCCATTTCCTCTTGCACGTTGTTTGTGTCGCGGAGCCAAGTGAGTGCTGCAGAGAGGGAGAGAGAAAGAGAGAGAAGAGGTGAGAGGGCGGTTGGATCAGGGATATTCTACGCGAATAAGTCTAACGGAAGATCTTCGCAAATCTCAAAGTAAGTAACACTGATAATTTTTTTTTTTTTTTTTTTGTGCTGAGGAAAGAGTGAAAAAGAAAAAAAAACGAAGAAAATGAAGATGAAGACACCAGAGATATTTTATCCGAATAATTCTAGCTCCGATATATATATACTTTTTTCTGAAGAGAGAATAAAAAAGAAAGAAAGAAGAAAATGAAGACAAGAAAAACATTAAAAAATCATTCTCAAAGTCAAAAACAACACGAGATCCAAGGGTACAGAAACTTCACTACCAACTCACCACGCTGGGCAGAAATAGCCTCTTCCTTGTTGATCAGGAGGTACTTGGGAGATTCGGGGCAGATTGGCAGAGTGACCAGCTGGAAGACGGCGGGCAGGGCGGTCAGGGCGAGGAGGATGGGCCACAGGTCTGCCGTTCCGAGGATGGACTCCAGACCCAGAATCTGTGAGAACTGTGGGGGACAAGGCGGGGAAAAAATCGTGGTTATTTTGAATGCTTTGCGGTGTTGTCATTCATATTAAAATCCAAGTCGCAAACGCATTTCGAATGCTTCATGGTATAGTTGAAATAAGTCAATAACCTCAGTTACATAATCCTCACAAGGTCCCATGGTAGCATCCGTTCTCCTAAATAGACAAGTTCCCCCCCCCCCCCCACTCCCCATCCCAGCCCGAACCCCGTTTTCTACGAAGCCCGTCAACTCACCAGGATGGAGATGGTGACGACGAGCTGGTAGACGGTACCAATGGCGCCTCGGAGGTTCACGGGCGCAATTTCCGAAAGGTACATCGGAGCCAAGCCGGCGTTAAGACCGTTGTTGACGCCGATGAAGAAGCGGGCGATAATAATCATGACGTAAGAGTTGGCCAGTTTGCAGAAACCGAAGAAAATCGCAGCGATGACGGCGAAGATATTGTTCACGAGGAGGCCTCCTTTGCGGCCGAACCTGCGAGATAGAACTAGTTTTTAACGCACAGCAGATACCCCAACACTATCCGCAAATCACACCAACAAACGCACCAATCCAAACCTAAACACCAACCCAAAAAAACACCCAAATTCTCACCTATTAGCGAAGAATCCCGTGAGAGAGCCTCCGATCATGCCGCCCACGCAATAAATGGACACAATAATCGACACAATCATCGTCGTTTCGCTTTTATCCATGTATGTCCTCGTGCTGTTGGACACCGTGTCGTTCACCTCACTTTCGGTGGCGCTCGTTTGGTTTAGCCAGTCCTCGATTAGCTGAGGGATTGGAGAGAGAAAAAAGGGGCATTTTATTCATCTGGGTGATACATAGGTGGTCCGTCATGTTAAGCAAAATAATATGAAGGAATAGAGAGATCATTAATATAAAATAAAATCTGGAGGAATAGAGAGAGAGAGAGAGAGAGAGAGAGAGAGAGAGAGAGAGAGAGAGAGAGAGAGAGAGAGAGAGAGAGAGAGAGAGAGAGAGAGAGAGAGAGAGAGAGAGAGAGAGAGAGAGAGAAGAGGCATTGTACTGGATGAAATGGGGATCATTAATGTAAAATAAACAACACCTCGTCGATCATAATTACATCTAATCATAATAAAATCCGAAGGTTCTTTGTTTCGGGGAAATAAAAACGGAAAACTTAAGCGGGTTTGTTCCTCGGCCGATATGGTAAGGTTAGACTGCTGGTTTGCCGCCCTAACCGGTTTGAAAGACGTGAGAATCAGTTTACACGGAGGGATAATTTGTAGGGAAAAAGAAGGAAGAGGAGAAAGAAAACAATAATAACAATAATAACAATAACAATAATAATAATAATGATAATAATGATAGAATAACAACAACAACAATGATAATGATAATAATAATAATAATAATAATAATAATAATAATGAGAAAGAGAAGAATTAGAAAAGGACGAAGAAGGGGATGGAGGAGAAGAAGAGGAAAAAAGAAGGCAAAATAGAAGCAAAAACCTCAGTATCGTTTTTGGTTGTGACTTACTGAACTTCCAAGATATCTAGAGCAGGAGGAGCACAGTCATGGAAACCGTACAAGGGCGAGGATGTGAGGAAGCTAACTATGAAAGGAAAATGAGAGATCGGCCCTTGAAGGAAGGGGAGAGAGGGAGGGAGGAGGGAGGGAGGGAGGGAGGGAGGGAGAAAGAGAGGGAGGGAGGGAGGGAGGGAGGGAGAAAGAGAGAGAGAGAGAGAGAGAGAGAGAGAGAGAGAGAGAGAGAGAGAGAGAGAGAGAGAGAGAGAGAGAGAGAGATAGAGAGATAGAGAGATAGAGAGATAGAGAGATAGAGAGAGAGATAGAGAGATAGAGAGATAGAGAGATAGAGAGATAGAGAGATAGAGAGATAGAGAGATAGAGAGATAGAGAGAGAGAGAGAGAGAGAGAGAGAGAGAGAGAGAGAGAGAGAGAGAGAGAGAGAGAGATAAAGGAGAAGGAAAAGGAAAAGGAAAAGGAAAAGGAAAAGGAAAAGGAGAAGGAGAAGGAGAAGGAGAAGGAGAAGGAGAAGGAGAAGGAGAAGGAGAAGGAGAAGGAGAAGGAGAAGGAGAAGGAGAAGGAGAAGGAGAAGGAGAAGGAGAAGGAGAAGGAGAAGGAGGAGAAGGAGAAGGAGAAGGAGAAGGAGAAGGAGAAGGAGAAGGAGAAGGAGAAGGAGAAGGAGAAGGAGAAGGAGAAGGAGAAGGAGAGTGAAGGAGAAGAAGAGAGAAGGAGAAGAAGAGAGAAGGAGAAGAAGAGAGAAGGAGAAGAAGAGAGAAGGAGAAGAAGAGAGAAGGAGAAGAAGAGAGAAGGAGAAGAAGAGAGAAGGAGAAGAAGAGAGAAGGAGAAGAAGAGAGAAAGAGAGAGAAAGAGAGTGAAGAAGAAGAAAAATTAGAAGAAGAAGAAGGAGAGAGAGAGAGGAAGGGACAGCCAGAGAGAGAGAGCCTTGGTACCTCCAACTCAGCGTACTTGCACGTCACAAAGCAGTGAGTAATAATTATGACATTTTTACTGATCCAGTTTTAGCAGTCAAGGTTACCTTTCAATTTTCCTTTCCTCCTTACTTGCTCTTCTATTAATATCTATACTTATACTCTGCGGGCGGATTGGGATAAATTGAATAAGCAGACTACCTATTTACAGCGAAGATTTCGTAACACGGACGCCTCATCCTCATGTCTAGACGAAGTCAACTGAAGCCGGAATGTCAAGATTCGGAGAGGGCGACTCGTCCGAGCCGGCAAGTCGTGCCCCCAAGAAGGAAGGCTCTGATTGGTCGAGAGGAAACCCGGCCTCCGAAACCGAGCAGCTGGCGACGGCGAGGATTATCTGATATGATTTCCTGTGATTGACACAACCCTCGCTCTCTATCACTCTCGCGAAGATGAAAGCACAGCAACTAGCAACGACTGGATTTTATCGGTGTCCTCGGGAATAATGAGAAATGATTTATTAACCGGCGTGTGGCAATATCCCTTAGTAGCAATCGCCATGACTGACATATGCTCCTCCTGACCTTCCTGACTCCACACTTTATTAGCCCGAGGTTTAAAAACGTCCTATATGCGCCCCAGTGGCCTATTCCTGACTATGCAAACATACCCACAACAATCCAAAAGAAACAGAAAATGTACTTTTCTTCGTGCATATTGTCTCCCAAGGTTTTTAATAGCGACCTTGTGTTCAACCTATAGAGAGGAGAGTCCGCTGCATCGGTTCGAAAAGTATATTCAGCATAGTGCGGTTGCCAAGGTTTCTAAAACACCCGAGTTGGTTGCTCTCGATTCTACTCTCACGCCACGTACTTTTGCGTTAGGAAACCGAGGCTATTAGACTTTCGAAATTTTCTCGTATATTTTTTTCGAG